>NC_092522.1:82617160-82889660 GCF_037038585.1 Patagioenas fasciata | reverse complement strand
CCCACTGAAATGGTAATACGGTCGTTCTTTAAAAAAAAAAAAAAAAAAAAAAAAAGAAGTGTAGGTATTTTCTGGTGTTTTCCCATCAAGTACCTGCCCAATTTCTGTATGGCACACGCCGGGAATCAATAGAAGTTAACAAGTCCTCAAAACATTCCCCATCTCTTTGTTTAATCTCCTTTACAATAAAGCCAAGGGAAGAGAATTAAAAATCTTTGAAGTATATTAAACCTCAAAAGGCTCAGCCAAGTAGACTTAAAATAGTCACTTATTTTCCAAAACTGGTTTGTCGAGGAACAATAAAAGGAAGTAAAATTTATGGAGAAATTATACAGTGGATTTGTCACTTAAAATATCGTAACTGTCTCGGGGACAATACCCCATGCTGAGGATTAATGGTCCCTCCAGACCTTTGATTCACCAGCGCCTTTTCTTTGCCCTTGACAAATTGGATTTTTAGGAATGGGAAGGTCGCCTGGCCCATTGTCTGCCAGCCATTCACTCCGCCTGATTATGCAGGAGGGTTAGGGAAAGGCTCCATGTGACCCTCTTGGATGGGACTCCGCAGCTGCTCGAGGAGCCAAACTCTCTCACCAAACTCTGCGCCCCAGAGCATCCCCCTGCCAAGGGGTACCCCTCCTGCTCCCGTTGAAAAGCCGGCGTCCACACACCGCCGCGTCACTCTGCGGGCGGAGATACGCCTGTGCTCATCCTCCCCGCCGCCAGCCGCTGTCACTCCGGTCCCCTTAAGTAGTTGGGGTTCCCGAGCGCTCAGAGCCAGAGGCAGCGATGCAAAGCAGCAGGGCTCCGGCCATCAGCGTGAGCGCAGAGAGCTGCATCCCGGCTGGGCTGCGCCTGGGTCCTGTGCCGGGCATCTTCAAACTGGGCAAGTACCTGTCTGACCGCAGGGAGCCAGGACCAAAAAAAAAGGTATTTTCCTACGGTCTCTCCTGCACCGCTGGACCTTGCTTTTTTTCGTTGATTCGGGGGAAGCCAGCTTGGGAGAAGAGGCTGCTCTTTCGCTCTCCTCTTCGATCCTCCCTTCTTAGAGCGAGCCAGGAAATGAAAGCGTTTCCAGAACTTCCCGAGATGTCTGCTCGCGTCTTTACCAGGAAAGCCTGACCGCCCGTGCCCGTTCCCCCTCCTTCCCAGCGCCGGTGCCCCGATAGCCCGGCCGGCCCCGGCGGCGAGGCCAGGGCACCCGGGGGTTCTCTTGGAGAATCGGACGCGTTCCCGCCTTGGACACGGATGTGCAGGTGCCCGGTACCCTGTGCCCGGTGCCGGAGGGCTCTGGTCTCGCCGCCCGACCCCCGCCCCGCGGAGCTTAGCTCACTCGAGCATTGTCCTTTCCCCAGCAGGGCCAGGACGTGCCACGGCTGACTCCTCGCCCCTGGAGTCCCGGCGATACGGGGGCCTGAGTCTTTCACAGCCTCCGGGTTTGTCCAGGGATGGGGCGGGGGCAGAGGCAGATGCACATGCATCGATTTATTTCCACGTTTGGCTCGGGTTTGTGCCCCATCCCTCTCCTGGGCCGTGAATCCTTTGGTCGAGGAGAGTGCGGGAGGCGCGGGTCGGGGCTTCCCCGGGGACGGCGGCGGGGTGCGAGTGACAGGTGTCGGGGCAACCCAGAGCGGTTCGGCCTCCTCGCAAAACCTCGGGCCAGTTCCTACCCCCGGAGCAGCAAATAACCGCACAGTCGGAGCGGGAGGGGGTGACGACCACCCGGCTACCGGCTTCAGGGTCAGTCGATGTCCGAGCTGAAAAGGATCGAGGAGGTGAAGGGTACTCGCGCCGTCCATCAGGCTGTTCAGGGGGCTGAGGATGATACCCCTCTTTCCACCCCCCGGGCATCCGCGGCTCACGCGTTCCGCTCGGATTTTTAATGCGCTTTAATTGTTTTTAAACGCTCTGCCAGCCCACTCAAATTTATTTCTCATCTGGCTCCCTTGGTTTCTCGCTTTAGACTGCTTTGTTCCGATGACTTTTATTGCACGGTCATTCAGGGAATGGGCACTTCATTTTCTCTTTGTATAGGCAAGCAGATTATGAAGTATGGGACTACAGAGACTTTGTAGCTAAGCAGAATCCTCTCCCCTTGTCCTCTCCCCTCCTCCCGACAAGTCGCGTATGTGGCAATTGTTTTGCATGGACTCAGAGGCTGTACAAACCCTTCAAAGAAATAGCATCTTACCTGTGTATTTAATACAGCTTAAGACAAATGGTGCAGCTGCAACCCAAGCGAAAAATCCCATTCCCTCTCCTAGTGCTGCAGATCCCCACCTGGTCTGGGCGCTTCCATCCTCACCCTCGCAGAGCAACAACCCCCGGCCGCATTTCTCCCAAGGCACCTGTGAGCTGAGGAAGGTCCAGCCCAAAAGTGGGTGAGGATGGAAGAGTCAAACCAGTGGCAAAACGAGACGCCTTCGCCGCTGCTTCCGATTTGCGATGCCCAGATAGGTGCGCGGTGTGGGAAAGCAAGCTCACCAGGCAGGGCAGAGCGGGCAGGCAGGCAGGGGATGGGTAAGCTTTTTGCTGTCTTTCTGTTTCGTAACGCGTGGAAGTGACAGAGATGCCGCCTGTCTTCCAGGTGCGGATGGTGAGAGGGGAATTAGTGGATGAAACCGGGAGCTCAGCTCTGGAGTGGATAGGGTTAATCCGGGCTGCCCGAAACTCCCAAGAGCAGACACTGGAGGCTGTTGCGGATCTGCCAGGAGGACAGGTACCCCATTTGCGGCTCCGGGTCGGCCTGGCACCGCTCTCCATCCCCTGCCTATCCTCTCAAGCCTCCTGAAGGAGTTTCCTTTCTTCCCCTCCCAGATTTTCTACCGGGCACTGCGAGATGTCCAGCCGGGCGAGGAGCTCACCGTCTGGTACTCCAACCCACTGGCGCAATGGTTTGACATCCCCGTAACGGCCACCCCGACGCACGACGAGAAAGGTACAGATGCGGGCGTTCATTTCAGAGCAACCCAATTAAAGGAAACTAATTAAACCCCGCTTAATTGGCGCGTTTGGCGGGAGCTAAAACTGCGATAGGCAAACGCGGACCCTTCAAATCCGCGCCCTCAGATAAATTAATGCCAGCACAGCTGCAGTGACTTTTAACCTGCCACTCTTCAAACTAGAACTCCATCTGTTTATATTTAAAGGGTGATCTATTAACTCGGTAGCGTATGGAAAAGCCCCCGTGCCTCCAATCGTTCCGTTATCGGCACAATTTAATGATCTTTTGATAGTCAAATGGTATTTCTATGAAACAACACCAGTGTTGTTATACGAGACAGCAATTTGGCTTTATAGTTTTTCAAAATATCGTTTTCATCTCGGTCAGAACTTCAGTTTCGGTCAGATTCACATAGTCAAGTCAAAACGGGTACTGGGCAGTTTATTGTTTATAAATATATAAAGGGTGAATGTCGTGAGAATGGAGCCAGGCTCTTCTCGGTGACAACCAATGGTAAGACAAGGTGTAATGGGTTCAAATTAGGATGTATTAGGTAAAAATTAGGTCAGCGTGAAATTACACTCAGATTAGGATATCCGAGGATATCGGGAAGAGGAAGACACCCGTCTGGGACCACTTGCTTCAATCAGCGAGCTGATTCTTAGCTGCAGTTACACGGATATTAAGAAAAATGCCAAGGTGGTAGCACATTAAACGGGGGAAAAGGTGAAACCCCTAAGTGTTCACCTGTTGGAATGCTCCGGCGTCGGACACAGTCTCCCACTGACTCCTGCGCCCTCTTCCCCTCTGCACAGCCCGGCGGGGGGAGGCCGGGTCCTGGCGCCACCGGGCGACGGCGGCTCGGCGTGACCTGCGAGCACCTGCTCACCTGGGGCTGAGCCCGCTCGGCTGTCGGCAAGGGCACTCCACCCGCTCCTGCCCTACGCAGAAGATCCTTCAGCTCAGCGGTGTCCCTGAGAAGGGTGCAGGGCACCATCCGGGGAAGTGCTGAGCTATCCCCACCCCTCAAGGCTGGCTACTCCGCAGGGTAATCAGGATCCAGGCTGGAGGGATGGTTACTGAAAGGCCGGGCGCTGACATCTCACCTCCCATCCGACACCTGTGATGCACAAGAGTCCGAATCCCTCCCTTGTACTAAAACTGTGCTCGGAAAATAAATTCTTGGTCACGTTTCTCCCCACCCCCCCCGCCCCCCAAAGGCGGTGAGGTCTGCGGACGATCACCGCTCTAAAAGCCCTGGAGAAGTTTCAGCTGCAGGAAGGAAGCCACAGTGCTGGGTTCTGATCCTCCAAACCAGCAGTCCTTGCCTGTGGATGGGCACCAGTGCTGCTCGGGGGAAATAAAGGGAAGAAAGCTCAGGTCTGCGAGAGGCACTCAGCGTGTGGGATCTTCCTCGTCCCGTCGAAGTGAGGCTTAGTTGCAGACTGACCCTGCGAATCTGCTGTGCCTCCGGCCCCACAGTTTCCAGACGAATTAATACGGACTTAGAATAAGTGTATCAAAATGCTGAAACGCTCTTTTAAGCGTATGCAAAAAAACAAAACCAAAACCAAAAACCCCAACCAAACAAAAAAACCTAACGAATCCAAATAACAACAAAACCCCCAACTAAACATGAAGAACCAAAAGGGCGGAAGAAATTCGGAATTTGTGCTTGTTTTTTTTTTTTTTAACGAAACGAAACAAAATTTTGGAAATCATCTGTGTTCGACCCAATTCATTTGGGTTGACCGCGACAAGAAAGCTTCTCCCTTTTTTGTGTGTTTTTTTTTTTTTTTGGTGCGTGTGTGTGTGGTGGGTTTTTTTTTTGTTTGTTTGTTTGTTTTGTTTTGTTTTGTTTTTTTCCTTTCTTATTTTTATCCCCGACTAATGGTTGCTGGACTGGAGCTCTGAAGCTGAGCCGGGGAAAGCGCCGGGCCGGGCTCCTTCCACTTGGAAGGAAGCCACGCTTTTGCCGAGGCCAACCAGGGCCAAACCACCCCCATGGAGAGACTCGCAAAGGCACATGAAGGCTGTAGGAGGGAACCCGCGGAGCTCTATGGCCACACGCCTTTCGGCCCGTACCGCTCCTTGACACGTCTTCTAATGCAGAGCGGCCGCTGCCTCACCCGTATCTGGGCAGACACGCTCCCGTCTCCCTTCCTCCTCGACGGTACACGAAACCGCGTCCAGCGCCATCCCATCGCCGCACAGCCTGCGGACCCCAGGTCCACGGAAGGGCTGCGCACGACGGCAAGGACACAGGCGACGAGACACAGGCAGCAGCGCTGGATCCTTCCACGCGAGTTCGCGCCCGAGCTTCCCGCGGAGAACGAAGATTCCGTGTTTCACCCGCAGCGGCCGTTGGCTGATCTCTGGCCCAAACGCTGCATTAAAAGCCCTCTCGGGAGGCTGGTCGCCGTCAGCGTGTCCTCCTCGGTGACCCGCCGCCCCCGGGTGCCCCGGCTGCCGCGGAGGGCAGCGCAGGGCCGAAGACCCCCCTCAATTACCGGTTGCTTGTGCCCCACCTCGCCCACATCGCCCCACAAGGGAACTGGCTCCAGGCCTGGAGCGGCATCTCGCTTCTGTGTGGACTTGGTCGGCCTCACCTTTGGTGTGTCGGTGTATTAACTCAGGACTGAGGCTCAGCTGGGAAGGGATAGGGTGGGCAGCAGCTGGGGGAACTCCGGAGGCTTCCGAAGCATGTTGTCGGTGTATTGTCGTGACTGAGAGGAACGAGAGGGAGAGATGGATCCATATAGACAGAAAAAGAGAGAGAAGAGAGAAGTGAGAGGGAAAGTGAAGAGAGAGGAGAAGAAAGGGAAAGGGAAAGGGAAAGGGAAAGGGAAAGGGAAAGGGAAAGGGAAAGGGGGAGATGGAGATAGAGGAAAGGAAAGGAAAGGAAAGGAAAGGAAAGGAAAGGAAAGGAAAGGAAAGGAAAGGAAAGGAAAGGAAAGGAAAGGAAAGGAAAGGAAAGGAAAGGAAAGGAAAGGAAAGGGACCACAGCTGGAATATTGTGTCCAGTTCTGGGCCCCTCAGTTCAAGAAGAACAGGGAACTGCTGGAGAGGGTCCAGCGCAGGGCAACAAAGATGATTAAGGGAGTGGAGCATCTCCCGTATGAGGAAAGGCTGAGGGAACTGGGTCTCTTTAGCTCGGAGAAGAGGAGACTGAGGGGTGACCTCTTTATTGTTTATAAATATATAAAGAGTGAGTGTCACGAGGATGGAACCAGGCTCTTCTCGGTGACAACCAATGGTAAGACAAGGGGTAATGGGTTCAAACTGGAACACAAGAGGTTCCACTTAAGTTTGAGAAGAAACTTCTTCTCAGTGAAGGTAACAGAACACTGCAATAGGCTGCCCAGGGAGGTTGTGGAGTCTCCTACTCTGGAGACATTCAAAACACGCCTGGACACATGCCTGTGTAGCCTCATCTTGGTGTTCCTGCTCCGGCAGGGGGATTTGACTAACTGATATTTTAGGTCCCTTCCAATCCCTAACATTCTGTGATTCTGGGAAAGGAAAGGAAAGGAAAGGAAAGGAAAGGAAAGGAAAGGAAAGGAAAGGAAAGGAAACAAGGAAGAAAGACAGAAAGATACCCAAACGGACAGGTTGCCCGCAGAAGCAGCGTTTCACCGTCAGGGCTGGGACGATGCTCCTGCGTGGGAGGACATGGCTGGCAAGTGAAAGTGAAGCCTGTGCCTCCGTAGTGCCGGGCAGTCACCACAGCCGCGGCCACCGAGGTCTGTTCCGCTTGAGAGAAGCCGAAATGTTTAGGGAACGGAGCACAAAGGGCATTGTCCTCTGAAAGGGAACGATTACATATGGCCCATACATATCGGATATTGTCTCGCCGCGTAATGAGGGGCTCATGATCATTAGATTGGCCTTTGTTCGGTGCAGCCGATTGCCTGACATACGCTACCTCCTCTGCAGACACCAACAGATGGGCCCCCCGACAGACGACCCGCGGCAGCAGCTGCTCCCCCCCGGCGCCATGGCGCCCCGTGCGCAGGAGCGCAGCTCCGACCGCGCAGTGTCCGCACCGCGGCACGGCGGGGGTGGGCCGGGGCGGCGGGTGCGCGGGGAGTGCGCGGGATTACGCGGCCGCCGCTGACGGGCCCCTCCGCTTGCCTCCGCAGGGGAGGAGCGGTACATCTGTTGGTATTGCTGGAGGACCTTCAAGTACCCCAACAGCCTCAAGGCCCACGTCCACTTCCACTGCGCACTGAGCCACGGCCGGCCCTTCCTCCACCACGACCACGGCCGGCCCGCCGCCACCGCCTTCGGCCTCCCCGCTAAGGAACCGCCGGCCGCCGGGCTGCGCGGCCACCCGACACCCGGCTGTGGCCCGCGGGAGACCGTCAAGCGGGAGGTCGCCGCCGCCTCCCCGCCGCTCTCCAAACCGGGGCTGCCTAAGCGGGCAGTGGGCAAGGAGGAGCAGGAGCGCGCCCTGGACATGAGCGTGGGGGCCGCCCGCGGGCCGGGGCCGCTGCTGGGGCCGGCGGGCGGCAACGGGTTGGCACTCTGCCCCGGGGCGCGCTCGGCCTTCCGCCCCGCCGGGCCGCTCCGGGAGGAAGTGCGGGGCGCCTCTGCTCTCGGCTTCTCTAAGCTGCTGGGGGGGCTGAAGGCGGGACGCGCCGCTGCCGAGGCGCCGCCCAAATGCGGGGCGCTGCCGGGGGAGGCCGCCCCCCCGGCGGCGGCGGCAGCGGCGGCGGCGGCGGGGCTGGCGTGCGGCGGTGGGCTTCGCGCCTTCCCGCTGCTCTCGTCCCTGGAGGAGGCCTCGGCTTTCCGGCAGGTGGAGCGGGGGCTGCCCGCCGCTGCGCTGCCGCCCGCCCGCTACCCGCCGCTGCCCGGAGGCGCGCTGGAACGCTTTGCGCTGCCGCCCTTCGAGGGGCTGAAGGCGTACGCGGGGGAGTGCGGGCTGCCGGTGATGCCGCTCACCGTCTACAACGGGGAGCTGCTCTACAGCGCCGCACCCTACTACCCGCTGAAGCTGCATCTCGGCGGCCTCCTCAAGTACCCCGAGTCGGTGTCATACTTCGGGGGACCAGCGGCAGGGCTGCACGCCGCCGAGCTGGGCTCGCTGGCCAGCATCGACCGAGAGATCGCCATGCACACGCAGCAGCTCTCTGAGCTGGCGGCCGAGAAAGGCCGCGGGCGGCTAGAGGCGCTGCCAGCGGGGGCGACCGGGGCGGCCGGCGGGAAGCCCAAGACGGGGCACCTGTGCCTCTACTGCGGGAAGCTGTACTCCCGCAAGTACGGTCTGAAGATCCATATGCGGACTCACACTGGCTACAAACCGCTCAAATGCAAGGTCTGCCTGCGGCCCTTCGGGGACCCCAGCAACCTCAACAAGCACATCCGCCTGCACGCCGAGGGCAACACGCCCTACCGCTGCGAGTACTGTGGCAAGGTGCTGGTGCGGCGCCGCGACCTGGAGCGGCACGTCAAGTCCCGGCACCCGGGGCAGAGCCTCGGCAAGGCGGTCGAGGACAAGAGTGACTCTGGCTACGCGCATCCCGAGCAGGAGCAAAAGACTGATAATGAAAGCGACGTGGACGTCTGCTTCACCGACGACCAGAGCGACCCGGAGAGCGGCAGCAGGAACCGCGAGCAGTGATGCAGGAGCCGGCCGGGGCGGGGCGGGGCGGCAGGCGCGGTGCAGCCCCACTCCCTCCCCGTATTACTCTGAGCTCCAGGCCTCCCGGGGCAGTCCCACGAGAGGCCGTGTCACTGGCAGGCCCCCGCTGGCGGCGGGGCGGTCAGGACTGCGAGTTCGTCGCGGGTGTTCCCGGGCTCCAGCCTTCAGCGTCGCCCCGGGGCTGCAGCCGCGGTGCCGGGAGAGGGAGAAGGGGGGCGAAACCCTGGCGGGCCCGGGATCCCACCGGAGAGGCACCGCTTCCCCGTAGGCGCCTGTATTTCGGTGGCCATATATTTTTATTGTACCTTTGTGTGGAGGAAATTGTGCCTTTTGGAAACGATTTTTTTCTATGTGCTCTCCCGTCACTTGTTCCAGCGGTCCGAGTCGTGGTGCTCAGCAGCAGTCCCGGGTCTGCAAACGCCTCCGGCATCTGTACACTTTATTTGACACCTCAGATGCGCTTTCTCGGGTCCTAATAAAGCGATACCAACAGCTTTTTTGGAAAGAAAGAAATTTTAAAAAGGCAACAAAAAGCCACACTTGCAGCACTGATGAGGTTCGCATGTGATAACAGGTGCACCATTTGATCAAGTTGCAATTATTTATAACAGATAATATTTGAATAACACATGTAAAATAAATATTGAAAAGCATGAGACTAAAAGCACGCACTATATGATTTTAAAAGAAACACACTTTCTGGTAGAATACAAATGTGGTGTATGTTTGTTTTCTAATGAATGATGTACAGTGGATACAGTATTTTGGTCTTGGTTCCAGTTTGTCATGCGTTTTTTATAAAAAAAATAAAGTTACTGGCAAACTACTGTTTATCTAGTTGTTCACTGACGTGCTGCCAGCAGCATCTCCTGTTTCTCCATAACAGTTCTGATGATCGGGTGTTTGGCCCAGATCCTGCTGTATTCAGCGTCTTTGGGTCAAGCCCTAAATAATTTGCCCTTGATTATTTCGTCTGAGTATTTTTCTTCTCTCACTCAGCAAAGCAAACCGGCAAAACATAGGCAAAATCCAATCCGTTCTTCCCTATCCCTATACCCACGAGTTTTTTCTTCAGAATCGTTATTACTTTTATTTGAGATTCCCCTGGAAAATCCTCCCGCGCGAAACTGCGCAGCGCTGCCGACAGTCTCCGAGCTGGTGCTTTCGGAGAGAGCTCGCACTCGGGCAGGCAAAGGAGATAGAGGGGGCCCCCGCTTTTGCATTTGGGTAGCTCACAACTCTGAAGCAGATGGTAAATCTCTCCGATTGATGCAGATAGTTGAAGGCTGTGAATTTACAGGATCGGTCCCCATTTCAGTTCAGAGTGTGGGTGGCACGGTGTAAAATACAAACAAATTCCTTCCAGCATCTGAAAGAATCCCAGACACAAAGCTGAAAAAAAAATCTCTGATAAGAACTGATTCTCCTTTTGCTCACTCAAGTTTAAATGTGCTTTACGGTAGGAGGAAATGGGAATTCAAATGCCAGGCTTGGATTTCTTTTAAAGGTTTGAGTTAAATTCAAAAGCTGCAGGATTTTAGTTTTTTGTTTTTTGTTTGTTTTTGTTGTTTTGTTTTGTCTGGTGTCTTGCACTAAATACCGATTCGTTTTTATCCCAGGACGTAAGTTGTGCTTTTTTTCCTGAAAGTAAATGGGAAACATCTCTCCCTCGGAGAGCGGGATATTCATCTACCGGTGGAGTCGAAAATCCGGTTGTCATTTACGGCATCGGCAGCGGGACCCGGAATTTAGCCGAGCGGTTCTTTATTTCTATATTTATCTGTTGCCTTCCCACAGGAAGGCACCCACCATGGAGCTACTCCCAGGGAGGGATGCGTCATATACCCTATGAGGTCGTGGAAAGGGTAGAATAATAAAGCCGTGGTCCAGGAATTATTTACATGTCAGTGGAGTTCGTGTGTTTTAACAGAAATGTCCCATCACATCGTAACACTTGGGCTACCTTTACAAAAAAAAAAAAAACACTCCGGACAATCAACCTGTGTGAATTAACGGTCTGTATACCTAAAAATTGATGTAGCCTTTTTATTAAGAAACAAAACACAAACCGAACTAAATATGGCCAACCGCAAACAACCGAAGTCGAAAACAACACAACACAACAAAACAAAACAAAACGTTTTTTCTTCTACTATGCAGTGACTAGATCGAAATACAAAATATAGAAGGAGAAATTTCATTTTTAGGGCACCCCATCCCAGCGACGTCCCTAGTGCAGTCGCGCACTTCAGTACGGACCAGATCCGTGTCCGCGGACAGAGAGCGAGCTCCGGTGACCCGCCTGGGATGCGCACCGGCGCGACTGAGGCACCGCTGCACAAGCCCCGAGGGGCTTTCCCGCCGGTGCTGCCCGGCCTGCCGGCAGCCCTGCCCGCCGCCCCTGGCGGCTCTACCGGGCCTGGCGGTGTCGGGCAGGTGGGAGTGTGGTGCGATTCCTGAGCGGGGCCACCGCGCTGAGGTGCGGTTTCCGATCTGTCAACGATGCGCTACGCTGCGACAAGTGCTGGTTGATGGTTTTATTTTATTTTATTTTTTTAATTTTATTTTTTTTATTTATTTTATTTTATTTTATTTTATTTTATTTTATTTTATTTTATTTTATTTTATTTTATTTTATTTTATTTTATTTATCTATTTTTCCCCGCTTGGACCAGGGATAGGGCGACAATGTTCTCCAGAAACCTCCATGACTTGGGCAGCGAAGGGCTGCAGCCAGGGCCGGAGAAAGCAGCAGCTCGGGGGAACGACAGGCGCGGATCAGCAGCCGCAGCTCCGAGGCTCCAGCCGGCCCCTCGCACCGCGCAGCCGGGAGCGGGGCGGAGCTCAGGGCTCGCCCTTTGCCCAGCGGCGGGCCCCGGGCGGGCGGCGGGTCCCGGGCTCCGCCGACCGCCCCCCAGCATCGGGCCGAGGCCACCGGTACGGACCCTGATTGGCTGAGCTCCCCAGAGGCCCGCTCTCCTATTGGCCAGCCCGCGATCCGCGCCGCCGGCCCGAGGTAGCGGCGGGGCTGGGGCGGGGCGGGAGGCGGCGGGCCTGCCGAGGAGCATCCCCCTCCCTTGGGCTGTTTGCCTGTGATCTGGTGGGCTGCAGCTCCTGGGGTCATTAAGTCATGTGCCAGTCACAGCGGTTCCTGCGTCCTTCGGTTTCCCTGGAGGCAGGTTTGGGTCTGAAAGGAGATGAAAAACCTGCAGGTCGTAGGTTACAACGTGCACGACGTGCTCTGGATTTTGCGTTCCTAGCATCTCTAGGTCTACCATTGCTGCTGGCTGGCTGCCATAGTGAGTGCCATTTGTAAGTAGGAAAAAAAAAAAAAGAACAACAACTGGTTTTGTCTTATGAACTTGTAATTATTGATAGTCGCACTAAAGCAAACATGTCCTCTGCATTTTATAATAGAGATAAAATAACTAACCACACTTACAGGTGAAAAAAGGACTTTCTAGATGAGAAAAACATACTGGTTTGATTAATGCAAATTGGAAAGCATAGGCAGAAAGGATGTTGGTAAGGCAGAAGAAAAATAATCTCCTTTAAATATTACTCATTGAGAGGTTTGTTTGTTCAAGGGCCATAGAGATTAAATGTCAAGATTTCCCTGTTTTACTGCCTATGGGAGAGCTCAGGTTTTCTAGGTAAAGTTGAACAGAGAACAATGAAAAGCTGCATTTTGTGAGTGAAGAATAGAACATTATTCGCTTGCTGAAGTCAAGAGCAAGAAAGAATACATACACTGGGATTGCTTTTGGACGTTACTAGAAACTAATTTAAACATCTTGGAAACTGGTCTTTTAGTTTCCAAAAATTCCTGCTCAGTGCCAGGTATTCTTGTAAAAACAATCGATTTGAGTAACCTCCCAAATTTAAAATTCAAGAAACAGTTTTGATGATTTTTGGCTTGCTCGATATTAGCTTGTTTGTACAAATAGCACCAAGAAGTCTGTGTGCATCTGGCAACAGGTGTAAAGCATTGTCAAGAAGCAGATTGTAAGGATCTTTAGGGTAATTTTAATTTCCAACCAACCTTAGTTTTGTTACTAATTAATTCTGCAATTACTGTTGTGTCCATGGTCTGAGGATGCATGTAGGAGATCAATGGCACTGTGGATGACCAAGGTGTAGAGCAGGGTCTTACAGACCAGTGATCTAGGTCTTAGTGCCTCTAAACTTGCTGAAGACTTGAATTTACAGCTTTAAACAGCCCATCAAATTACCTGATTTTGCAAAGATGTTGAATACCTGCTCTTTCTAGTGAAGCCAGTGGGACTGATTTGAAATTTGCCAAGTTCTTTGACAAACAGGTGAGATAGATGTGGTCTGCTGTAATGCAAATTAATTTAGGTTTTGGGCTGTTTGCTACAGTACTCAGGGAAGACTTGATCACTTCTCTGCAAGAAAATTGCTCTATATACTTAAAGTGGTATAGTTTCAAACCTCTTGCATTAAGCTCATATTTTAAATTCACACACAGGGATGTGATGTTATCAGAAAGCTTTGCTGGAGGTATGAAAATGTGTGTGTTCTTAAGGGTCCGGTACTATCACCACAACTCTGATGTGACAAAGAAATTATTTATTGATTCAGAAAAGCCTATGAATTCATTTGGGTGCATTCACATGAAAAACATTTTCAGGGAACAGTTTTTCTATTTTCACTAGAAGTTGTGTGCTTGGAATTACATTTTGAAGTAGTCACTGTATTTGTTAAGCTGTACTTTCAATACAAAAAACAATCCACAGACCTGCACCTGATGAAATGAGCAGCAAACCTTGGATTCAAACTTACTGTGTGACAGGGAGACATGAGGATGGGAGAAAAATCTAACTGCACTTGGCTTCAGGTCAGGGGATGGTGAAAGTCAAGGACTGTTTTTGATCTTTTTGTTTTCCTCAAAACTGTCTGAAAAGAATGATTTTAAACTTGACTGTGAGCAGTTACTTTCTGAATTATCACCTGAAGGTAAAGAGCAACATGTCAAGGTCGGGTTCAGGCTCACTGGAGTTCATTGGACCATGGTAGATAAAATCTAGGAGCAACAAAATGCTTTCAGGTATATTCAAAGTCAATCCAATGAGGAATGATTCCCTACAGCATGTCGGATGTTATAAACTTGTATTTTACAAGAGAAGAGAGAGAAGAAAGAAGTTTCTTAGCAGCTGAAAAAAAAAATAGCTGAAGAAATAGATCACTAGATCTCAGCTATATATTCAGCTATGTTTAGAGCTTGTGTTTTGAAGTATGAAAAACTATGAGAGAAGTTCAGAAGGTTTTTCTGCAGATTTGCAGCTGGATGTGGTTTTTTTGATACTTAATGTTTCACAATTTTTTATCTGTTCTGCTTTGGAATGTAATATCCTATATCAAGGGTGGTGGAAGGTTTTTTTTTTCTTAAGAAATTGTAGACAGCTTGCTCCTGAGGAGAGCGGTTTGGTACCAGGTAATTTGAAGTCCTCCTCTGAAATGGAGAAAATGTGATTTAGAAACACAACATCAATAAACTGAGGTTCAGAGTGCTAAGGAATAATTAATAGCTTTTTTGCTGTTTGCATCACTTTAGCCTCATTGCAGATGACTAAAGAGTTGCATGGGGAAGACACTAGGAAAAATAGGCAGAGGTGAAGCCTTTATATTCCTTTGTAGCTTGGAAAACCTGCTGGTGAGTCAGACTGGAGCATATCTTTAACTATGGAGCATACAACTGGTTCTTGTAGCATGACCGATTGTTTTTTTCAGCTCTGTTCAGAAAACTGGAGTACTAAAAACACATTTCAGCTCTGAGTCTTATTTATCTGTGTGGAATTTCCACTTTTCTATTTTCCACTGCTCTAAACCAGGGGTGTCAAACTCGTTTTCACAAGGGGCTACATCAGCTTTGTGGTTGCCTTCAAAGAGTTGAATGTAATTTTAGGACTGTATAAATGTTAATTACTCCTACAATGAAAATGAGTTTGACACCCTTGCTCTAAACTGTGCAGTAGCTCACCAAAAGAAATGACCAAAAAAGCAGACAGTGTATTTTGAAAAATCAAAGAAGTTGGATACTTCAGGTATTTCAGAGGTACTTCACCAAACATCCTGCTAACCGCAGCACAGATCTAAAGCATCCTGTTGAGAATGCACATTTCTAGCTAAGCAGCAATTTAAAATTGTGTCCAAATAACTACAAGACTGATGGTTGGCCCACAGTTTGTGCTTTTTATCTTCTGAGAGAGCACCTCCTTATGCAAATAAGCAAGATAGACATTTTTTGATAGAGACAAAGCACTCTGGGAACCATCGTCATCCTCTGGTCTGAGGTCAAGCAGGATTCTGGTTGGGACTTACAGCACTCTGTGGGCCACAGTGATAATTGTTTTTGGGTCAGCACCCATAAGCACCCATACTTCAGCTTTGCACAGCCCAGAATTCACTGCATCAATACACTGACATTTTGTGGGCTATTTTTTTTTCTCTTCTCTTTTAAAAGCTGAAATTTAATTTAACATCTCATTATTTTGTGTTGCTGACAGCCAGCTTGCTAACAATATTTCATTTTTGATAAAGTAGATGGAGGAAGTGAAATAATTTTTCAATGCTTTAGTGTGAGAGACTCAAGAAACTGCAAACAAGTTTGTTATATTAAATGATTTCAGTGGTTCCATAACACGTTGTATGGTAAAGGCAAATGACGCAGTTGAGCTGTTGAAGAAATGAAAGAGTTGAGCTCCTGACTGAGTTAATCTTAGTGGCATGTGGGGCAACAAAGTTGTTTAAGCTGAAATTTTTCAGGCAGCCTGTATTAATGTTAGAATGTGCCTCTATGCTTTGCCACAATCCTCCTGAAACTTTAAAAAGAGGCAGAGACACTTAGAATTTCAAGAATATATGTATATATTTGTGTAATAAATAGGACAGAAATGTATAACTTTAGTTCCTCAATTAAAATTTTTTTGAATAATATCTCAAGTTTTTGTCACAGCTAATGAAAAAAAAGACCTCTCGTAAGGCTATATAAAAACAGTTAAAAATATGATTAGCACATTAAAATTCTATACAATGATGCAGAAAATTATTTGGCTCTATTATTAAATCCAGTGTTTATCTTAAATTAGAAGAATTTATATATCAAACATAACCCTTATCTCTGATTATATACATCTATTCCACAAAGATCTGGTTCACCACACTTCAAATGAGACCTTCCTGCTTCTTGCTCTCAGCTTGATGTTTTAGAAATAAATGAAATTTAAGGCAATGCAGAAATTAATAGTAAATGAGTATCCACAGTTAGAAGGGTTTACTCAACTGATTATTTTCAAATGCTCATTACATTTGAAGTCAAGCTACACATTTGTAAAAACAGGAATACATTTCACTGATTAAGATGTATCATGTAAGAAAAGGAACAGATACTTTTTTCCCCCTTCTTTTAAAATGCCTCCCTCTTTTATGCAGCAGATGGTGCTAGATTGTGAATATATGTCAATTTGATTTATTTATAGTCTGAAGAATATATAGTGAAAGACATGGCATATACAATGTTCGAATAGACTACATAGCAAAGTGATCTTTATAAACTCATTTGTTTTGGCACAGTCTTCTGTGGTGTGCATGTTTTTCATGATGTTTGCTCTGCACCCTTCCAGGATTTTCAGAATTGCTTCTATCATGCTTATGAAAGATGCCAAAACTAACACGGAATTGAGTGGCAGAATTACAGTCAATTCTAAAAGGTGCCTTTTCTCTAAATCATATGTATACTGGGGGTAACAGGAGTTTAGACAAAGTTCATTTGGCTTTTGTACTAGATCCTCCATCAACAGCATCCCAAAAGCACGGTAATTTTCCTGATCCAAGTCTGTTTGTTAACACTGCTGGACTTAAGCAGGTACAGCCATGCCACTAAAAAGACAAACCAGCCTCTAGCTGCCTACAAATCCCATCTACTCTTTTGGCATGTGACAGGGCCCTTTCCAGAGTGGACTCTGGAGTGGATTTTACTGACACACACTGGCTATATGATGCATTTCCATGAAAAAGAGGTATTAGGGCATTTGGAGAAAGGTGCATGTTTAGACCTGCTCTTAGACTGCCTCTCAATAGGTCCTTGCACTCACCTGAAGTGCCCACTTGCAGCCTGGCATCTGAAATTGTTAAAGGTAAAAGAGCTGCAGAAGTGAGACCATTGGGGTCCTTTTGTAAAGTCCAGATGCAATAGCTTGCAAAATTAGTTGATTTGTCCCTTGATGGTAAGAATCTTTGTTAGCATCTGTTTGCTTAGATTCTGGAACAACACTTCTGCTTTTAGGAACACATAGATCAAGAAAGAGGCAAAGTTACAGCTCATTTGCCTTATCCAAAACCTAGAGGATGAAAGATACAGTGTCACTGCAGCCTTTCCAGAGGCCTTTTCTGGAGTGGAGAAAAACCTTCTTGGGATCTTTCATCAGCTGCTGATTAGATATTCAACAGAGAAAAAAGCCTCCCCAAACACTGAGGAAAACCAGGATATATTTGCAATAACATTCTCAAATATAATCCCAGAAGGCATGTCCTGCTGTCAGTGCTATTTTCCTGGTGGTCAGTGCATTGGTAAGTATGAAGAACTAAATTAGTGGATTAGTAAAGCAGTAATTAGTGGGGTTTCTAAAAGAGTGACAGAATTGTTTAATCCTGTCAAAGAAGTGGTTACTAAAGCAACGGCAGGAAGTTTAATCACCAAACCACAGTTAATGTCAGTATATCCAGGTGTTGCTGAAATTCCTCAGAAGCGAGACCTCAATCACAATAATGACATAATTATTTAGTGACTCTGCAGATGGGGAAAACAATATGAAGAACAGTCCTGAGTCTTGAGTCACCTGAGTCATTCTCTCAGAAAGACAATTAAAGTGTTACCCAAATTCATATCTTATTAAGGCTTTTAAATATCATTCTTTCAATATGAATGTTTATTGAGAAATCTCTTGTATTTTAGCTTTCCACATACAGTTCAGACTCCTTGTTCTTTCCTTCAAGGTCTTGTGCAAATTAGCTCCCATCTGTCTTTCTTTTTCCATCTTCTAGCCCATTTCTTGTCTGCCTTGCCTGGTTCAAGCTGCACCCTTTTCCTACTCCACACCTCTGATTTATTTTTATTTTCTGGCAATTGTTTTTTTTTTTTAAATTTTATTTTTTATTTTTAAATTTTACAGGTTGCTAGTTAAGGGCCTTATGGGACCACAACTGTCTTGCTTTCACTACTGGAGAAGATCAAAGTGTAAAAAGAAAGAAATCATACAAGAATAATGTGTCAGTTCTGTGTGCTCTATATGGACCTTGCCCGAATACTGGGAGTGAACTATAAGTAACAACATTCTACTTGGTAGATGGAAAATTAAAAATGCTTAGCTGTGGAACATACTCATGTTGGACTGTATTATGCTGTTAATAATGGAAATGCATCTTACCCCCTGCTAGACCAAATCCTTGTTAGAGGCCTGGTCTTTGGGAACAGAGAAAGTATCACAGAAACTGAATCAAGCAGAAGGAAATGAAAGTTATGTGAAAAACAGCACTGATGCTGAACTGAAGTTAGTTGGTGGAGATGTTGAAGAGGAGTTACAGAACTATTTGATTAGACCTTGGATGTCGTATGTGAAAGATTTCTTAAATCTTAAATAGAAATCACTGATAGTTTACCTCAGTGCTCTTTAGCAGAATAAGCTCTTGAGCTCTTGAATTATTTCTTATAGTAGAGTTTAGCTTGAGTTTTAGCTCTTCAGTAGAGTTTGAGTTAGCTCTTCGGTAGAGTTACCTCTTTTGAAGAAGACAAACCACTCCACAGTTCTCACTTGTGTTATTGGGTCAAGTTTTAAGTCCTGATGAGCGGGATATATTAATTTTGGTCCTTTGTATTGCTAATACACAGACCTTCTTAACCAAACATCAGCTTGCACTTATCCACTTACATCTGTTTCCAAACTATCTTTTTCATGTCAGATGATCTCTTTCTGCACTTTATCTTGCCAAACATTCCAGAGTGTCTGAAGACATCAGCATCAGGCATTTTGCTCTGGGTTTGGATAGGATCAAGTAGGGACCTGTATTGGACTCCAGCTTTTCTAAACATTGTTACATGCCCACAATAATTTCACTGCAAATATGACTGCAATAACCACTCATTTGTTATAATTCTGGTTTTCTTGGATGGCTTCAAGATTAGCCTACTCAGCAAGATGTCTTAGGTGTGCACAATAATTAAAATTTTAATACTAAAATAATTAATTTTCAGTTCTGCCCTTATGCAGCTCCAAGCTTCACCTTATGCCCATTCCTGCTCCTCCCTATAAGAGATACCCATTCTCTGTTGTAGATTCAGTTAGAAAAACCAGCATAAGATCTTAGGAAAAGTTTGAGGAAAATTGTTTTTTCAGGGTTTTTTTGTAAGTGGGCAGATTGACTGAAGTTGTTTTATTTATTTTTTTTTTTTTCCCTGGCTATGTAGGCAATTAGTCCTCAGTTTTAATGGCTCTGAGAAGTCTGAATTTTGTGGGATCTGTTTCCTTTGGGAGACATCTCCAAACATTGCTGGCTCTCCCCAAGTCTCCTGCCCTCAGCTCAGTGGGTTAAGCCTGACTCAATCTGTACGTGGCCGACTTCAGGATGTTTGAAACCGAGAGTTAGATCACTCTCTATGAAATGAGTTAGAGAATCATGGAGTATTAAGGGGGTGTTAAGAGTGCCTGCTCTTTGCCCATGATCTCTTTGAGTAGGAATTATGGTATCAGACTGCAGTAGAGGTTTCTGGCAAAAATAAAATACGTCTTATTTGTTGACATGTATCTTGTCTCTTGAATCAGTGCCCTGGGGAAGGACCTTCGCTTCAGGATTCAACCGAACATACACTAATCAGAGAAGGCCCCTGATTCCCCACCAGCCTTGGCCATGTCCCTGGGTAACAGTGTGTGCTACCAATGCTGAGCCAGGCTCACAGGCTCCCTTCGAGGAGAGGAAGCCCAGGCTTGAGGATGCTCGCTGGGGAGATGACAAATAAACACCATGAGATCTGACAGTGTGCCGCATCCCCGCAGGAGCCTCCTGCACTGGGATGAGCCGGTCCTACAGAGCAGATGTGCACTGCTCTATGTGTCTTGTCAACAATTCAAAGCATGAGAAGAGCACAGAAAAGGCTCATAACCCACTGAGTTGTCCTCTTTCCGAAGGTCCTCTTTCCTAGCCCCAGGTTTATAATAAAAAATAATGATGTGTTTGTATAAGGCTGGGAAGAATGCACATGCTACAGTAATGACTGTGGAGACCCCAGGAGTGGGAGGCTTGCCAAGTGTGCCGTAAGACCTCACGAGGAAGGTGAGACATGTTTGGGTTGGTATGGATGTGATTGGGAGTCTCCAAAACTGCCATGTAGTGTGGGTGGAGAAGAATGATTTAGTTCTGAATGTACTCAAATTATCAACCTCATAACAATATTAAAGTGACCATCAGGATTTAACATCTGGTGTACCTTCAGCCTACAAGTAGGTGCTCCATTTCCCAAAACTCCTACCAATGTTAGATCTTTGAGATTTTATTTTACCGTACCACAGCAAGGAGTGATTTATTGACTTCTCAGTTATCTCATTTTTATCTGTCTGTGTTCAACATAACTTAGGCATGTTTACACAGACTTTCACCTTAATGTCAGATACTGTCTTAGTTTGTTCACCAGGTAACTAGTTTTGCAATTTACAGACTCATTAAGGTAACTTTTTCTCTGCCTTTGCCTTTCAGTTCCCTGTACTATTATTTGTATTCCTTTTGAAAATTACACTCAGGTTCTGCAACCTTTAGAAATCTAGGTGAGAATCGTCTGACAGTTACTTTTTCAATTTTGTGTTTCTGATTCTTATTCTAAGCAGATTTTGAGTTAGTGTTGCCACAGGCATACGATACTGCAAGTCTGACTCAATTTCAGGTGTGTTAAATGAAAAAAAGAAATCACCAGTTTGAAATTTAAAAAAAAATAAAATCATGTCTTTTAGAGGTATCTTTTTTTCTGGGATCTCATATTCTTCGAGTTTCTTTAGCACAATCTAATAGCTACATTCTTTCCTCACTGCACTGTACGCTATTGAAAGTCTAGCATCCCTGAGCAAACAATAGAAAAATATTAGAAAAAAAAATAACCTTTTGCACACTGCTAAGTCTGCATGATCAGCTGTTCTTTTCTTGTTATTCACCTCTTTCTGTCATTTTTCTTGACAGGGAGCAACTCAGCTGTTTTCACTATAATAAATAATGGAATCAGTCAGGAGGCCATTCAGCCCAATCTCCCGCTGACAGCATGGTTGGTGCAGGATCATTCAGGCCAGGTTGCTCAGAGATTGGAAGACTTGTTATATGTGGTGGAGCTGTGGCTCATCACAGTTAAAAGAATGAGAACAGAACATCTTGTGTAGTTGTTTATCTTGACATTAGAAAGGCATCTGATACTATCTCCTACAACACTGATTGATGAACTGATGAAGAAGGAACTACATAAATGGAAATCCTTCTGAACTGATGGTCTCAAAAGGTTGTGATCAGCATCCTGAAGCCCAGCTGGAGGCCAGTCACTAGCCGTGTGCCCCAGAGGTCAATACTGGGGCCAATAATGTTTATCAATAACATCTTCATTAATGACTTGGATGATGTGATGTAATGCACCCTCAGTAAGTTTGCAGGTGATACAAAACTGGGAGGAGCAGTTACAGACCAGATGGTTGTGCTGCAGTTCAAAGGGACCTTGGCAGGCTCAGGAAACAGTTTGAGAGGAGTGTCATGAAGTTCAACAAAATGAAATGCTAAATCCTATCACTGGGAAGGAATTAACTCCATGCACCACTACATGCTGGGTATCAATTGTCTGGGAAGCAGTTTTTCAGGAAATGATGTGGGTGTCCTGGTGGACAACAAATTGAATGTGATCCAGCTGTGTGCCCTTGCAGCAAAGATGGCCAACAGTCTCCCGGGCTGGATTAGACAGAGCATCACCAGCAGCGAGGTGATCCTCCCTCTTTACTCAGCCCTTGTGAGACACGTCTGGCATGCTGAGTCCAGGTCTGGGCCTCCCAGTGCAATAGAGACATGGACTTACTGGAGTGAGTCCAGTGAAGGGCTATGAAGATGATAAGAGACTGGAGCATCTGGTGTATAAGTAGAGGCTAAAGGAGCTGGGGTTATTCAGCCTGGGTAAGAAAAGGCTCAGAAGGATCTGGTCAATGTGTACATACGCCTGATGGCAGTGAATAAAGAAGGCAAAGCCAGGCTCTTCACAAAGGTGCCCAGTGACAGAACAAGAGGCAATGGGCACAAACGGGAACAGGAAATGGAGTGATCATGCAAAGGTGCCCTCTGAACGCATTGGAAAACTGTAATCTGGCATTAGGTTGAAGAGCAAGAATTAGCATTTATCAAAGACAGTCATAACCCCCATGCTTCCCATTCACATACACATTATTTTGTTTATGATTTCTTATCTTTCATGTTTAATTTTTTTCTGTGACTTATTTATTGTATCCAGGCTCCACTTTTATAAACATTGCCCCGCTGCTTGGTTGTACTCACCGATAAGTGTTTTGTGTCAAGTAGCAAGTACCAGGTATTGCTTATACCAGCTAAAGAAGACTAGTAGATACTTCATTACAAAACAAGACACGTAAATAAGGTGTTTTTTGTGATCAAACAAAGAAAAATACCTTAATTTGTAAATTAATATTGTGTTTGATGGGAACCCAGTGAGAGGGTCTTACTGAAGAACCCTTGAGGGCCATACAAACCTGTGAATACTTTTTCAGGTACTCACATATTTGTAATATTTGCTATGTGTACTACACAATTTGATCAATAAGTGTTGATTTTTTTTTTTCTTACTAACAGACTGAAAATCCATAAGACGGCTGTGTTCTACAGCAAATGCTAGGGACACAGTCACACGCAAATTTAAGCTGCTACTACGAGTTTTAAAAGACAAGACTAAAACTGTTCTGATAAATCACTAAGATGTACAAAATTTTGCTCCAAGTTTTTTTGGTGACATTACAAATAAGGGACAGTATGTATCATGAAAGGTATTAAAGTGCTACATATTATCACAAAAGAAAGAGCAAGGTAACAAAATTATGCTAAAAGAAGATGTTTAACAATCAGCCAGGAAAAGCCACTTCAATAGTCTGAGCCAGATAAGGACAGAGCCTCTTCCCATCATCAGTGGTGTAAGCAGGAGATGTGAAATTTTCAAGGAGTCAGATGAATTATAATGTGCTGAAAAAGTTCATTTGCTAAATTAAAATAAAAAAAAAACTGCATTGGTTTCAAAAAGTAAAAAAGGTCTTGTCTTGAAAATCAGGTATCTTGTTCAACCCCTCACTCCGGTAGTGAAGCACAGGCTGAGGGAAAGGAGATGCAGATGTGATGGACTGCCACTGGGCCCATGCAGTGGGTTTCTGTCTGCTCTCCCACATTTTGAGTTATGTTTATTGTTGTTGTTGTCGTCATTTTTTTAGTCTTCTGCTGCTGTTGTGGCCCAGAGTAGCTCAGGACAGCAGGAATCTGCTGGAAATGCTGACACTGGAGCCCCAGGGCTTTTGCGGAGATGGGAGGTGTTTCACCTTCTGCCAACAGAAAATGTCCTGGAGGACTGGATATTTACTTCTGCATTTCTTGTGCCTTCTGACTTTTTATCAGTTTGCAGAAACACTACCAGTAATAAAAAAATAATTTGCCTTAATATAAATTAATTTCTGGTGGACTGGGTGATGATAAGATATTCGTGCATCTGATTCCAATCCTCCTTCACCCTTGAAATACAGACAAGTCTTTCTCTCCTCTTTGTTCTCTGCATCACTCCTTTTGTTACTCTATTAATAACAGTATGAATTTTCAGCCTTCAAGACATCTGAAACTTCTCACTGTGGTGAGGTATACCATCTAACTTAGTTGTCTGAAAGCTATCTAGGCTGTTGTTCGTGGAGATAAACATATCTCTTAAGACATGTTTTTTCTTTATTTTTATATTCTTACACTGAGGTGTTGCTGACTGTTGCTTACACTCAGACGCTTCAGACTTGCACATTTGAATGAGCGCTTGACCAAGTGACATGAATAACATTTATTTAATGGTAGACTGACATTTTCTGGAACAGAAGAGTAGTGACAACAGGGAGCTGTTCCTGTTCTTTTAGGTATTTTTGTGATCTTTCTACATCTTGTTTTAGGCTTGCTGTTGGAGGTCAGTAGTCAGTAGACATTTTCAGAACAAATGAGAAACTGAGAAAAGTGGAGAGCTTGAAATAATGTGTCAGAGATAGCAGGAATAATTTATTTCTTGATAGTAGGAAGATAGAAATTGAACCTTTTTCAACACTGAAAAAGTTCAGTTTGCGGTTTTCAAGAAAATATTTTTTCCTGCCACTTGCTTCATGCTGAACAACCAGTTCTAACAAGGAAATTTCAGTATTTGCATCTTTATGATTATTTCAGAAAGACTAGCTCATTTGTTCTTAATAATGTTACTGAAAAATACCAGTAATTATATAATGGCTGTAGAAATCACATTTTAGGTAAATGAAGAGAGAAATGATTTTTTTTATTATAACTCTCCAATTTATATGTAATTACCAGCTATAAAAGAACCTTCCTGGTATGCATAATGACCACCTTTTGTCCTTGCATGAAAAGTCGAGGTGTTTTCATTCAAGGTTTTGTTCTCTCCAGCTTATTCCTGGCTGGTTGGGGAGACAGAGGCAGCTGTTTTGATGACAAGTCACACAGCCCTTCCCCAGACTATTGAAAGTGTTGGTTTGAAAACCAGCTGGGTGTATTCTTAGTCTGTCATGCCCAGGCCATAGAAACAAGAATCTTGGGCAAGCTAGTTGAAATGTGCCATTGTCAAAAGGGAGCTGTTCTTGATACTATTTTTTCCTGTTAATAGAAACTAGCAATTATTAATTACCTGTAACTGCTATGATTTAAGAGTAATACAATAGAAAATATGCAGACAACATAAAGTGACATACATTGTTTTCCAGTGACTGTGGGCTCCACTGGAGATTTGATGCTCTACCGTCTTTTGTGTAAATATATACGAAATTCTAAAAGACAAAGATGTAGTACTATTCTTGTTGTCTCAGCTGTTATGATTATTAACTGTAAACCCCAGGAGAATTTGCAATCAAAATGAAATATACTTTTGTTCTTTGCACAGAAGGAAAAAGTTTACTGCCTGTGTAACACCACAATCACCTTTCTGATGGAAGTGTGTCAGTTAGCTGAAAGGGGAGGATGATGCTTTTGGCCTTCATATTTTGTTTGGACTAGAGGAATATTACTAGATATGAAAAATGTAGAAAAGAGGTGGTTGCTGTAGATGATACCTTCATAAGCTGCACTGAGACTGTAATTATTGGGACAGAAGGAAAATGCTGGATTTACATCCCGTGGAGACATGAGCTTGTGGACACTTGGTGCTTGACAACAGCCCGGATATGCAGTCCCAAGGTGGAAGATCCTCAGGTGATTGAACCTGAGTGGCAGGTAGGAGAGTTCCTGAATAGCAGTCTTCATAGCCTACAACAATTCACTATACTTGACCCATATCACATAAGAACGCTCAAAACCAGCAGTCTCTTTGTTGTCATTTTTGTGATGGTATGATAATATAGGCAGAGCGAATGACTGGTACAGAAAAGACACCTGCATCTGTTGGCCTGTCATGAATCTGATGGCAGCTGAGATGAAGTGGCTGCAGAATTTAGTATACGTAGAGCTGGAAGAAACATCACTGTCAAGAATGTCCCATATTCTTCTTCATAAAATAGGGAACTGGACAGACATTTTTCATGCTTCAGTGTCTATCAGAGATTTGATACTGCTTTGGAAGAGATATTCCCATGAAGTCAGCCAAGAGGAAAAAAAAGGTCTCGCTGCAGTGTTATTTTTTCCAAATTTAAAAAATCCCTCATGTTTCTAATTAGGAACATGGGTGAGTGAATAATTTTGAAGCTTGACTTGGCTCTTCTGCTCTTCTCATGAAAATTTCCCCAGATTTGGGCTCTGAAAATTGCCCTTTGAATTACATAGTCTTTGTTTTGTGCAGTGTGCTTTTTGAACAGCAAGCAGTCTGGGCAGTGATAGGTCTGTGCAGACTTCTTGTGTTGAGTCTGGTGAGACAAGCAAAATGAGAAGGTGCAAGAAAGTGGAATTTCAGTTGCATAAGCAGCAATAAATTCTGTGTTGTAATATTGAATGTCTGATTTTGGCTCCTGAACTGTCTTCATATGGGTATGGATTTAGAGATTTTGGACTTCTGTTTCAAGGTATCTTCTAAAACATTAAAACTAGTCCAGATCTGAAACATTGTGGTCTGAAAGGTGGAATGAAATGTTTCGTGATCAGCACCACAGGTAAGAATCTGGTTCCCCATGGATTTGTACACACTTTTTCTGAACATCTTAGTTCCCCTGAATATTTTTACTTTCACTCTAATTCCCTAAACTTCTTTATGACAGCTTCCACATGTCCCCTCTTGTACCCCTTTACACTGAAACCTTTCCTTCAGCAGAGGAAAGCTGCCCATGCAGAGGTGGCTGTTCCAGAGGAACCAAGTCACACTTTGGCTGTCTTGCCCAAACCTCTCCTGATGGTGATGAGAGCCAGGGCATAAGTACACACCCATGTGCAAACACCTCCATGTGTGTCCTCTCAGTCTGGAGTGGAGTCTTTCCACCAGCTAACATGACATAAGGTGAGAGGGAAAATCAAATCAGTAACCATCTGAATGGAATGGTCATTCCTCATAACCACAGGTCCCTATTTACGTTTTGATGCAAACCAGTCCCCACTTCAGACATCTGCTTTTAGCTCTGAAGTGGGTTCAGTGAGGAAACACAAGTTAGTGCAAGGGTCTGACATGGACTTGGCAAACGCATTTTATCTGGAACACGATTTATAAGGTATGGAAGTATGTCGGCTGATGGTACTGCGCTGCTTGTTCTGCTACTAATGAAATTGCCTTTATTTGGGCTAGAGCTAAAAAGTTATTCATCAAAATGTATGGGCAAATGGGCCTGTCATATCAGATACAATTAGAATCACTAAATCTTTAACAATCCTACTAATTAAAAATCTCTCTTGTTTCCAGCAATTCACATGTTTTATTCAGTTATTGCTTAAGAAATAAAGCTGACTAGGTAATGATCAGGGAATTTACAGGATGTAATTCCTAGTGATAATGTATATTTATCTAGCAAGTAGCAGAATTTTCTCCTTCCAAATGAACTACATTTATGCCCTGGTTTTGTTAAAAAACAAGTTTTTCTTTTAGTGAATTTGCAGCTAAAGCCTTCATATTAGCTGCATTTCCTGGAGAACCAGATACATGTTTTGGTAAACATAGCAATGGAATGTGAAGTTATCGATAAGCATGGATGGACATCTCGCGAGAGGGGCAATGAGAAACTGGTGACCAAGAAACTGACCAATGAGGTATAACATTCCATTCATGTGAATACTTCATATAAAAGTGGGAGATCACGAGGATCTCGTTTCTCTTTGGCCTTCTTTTCCCTTCTGCTTATGGTCGACATTAGGAGAGGGCCTTGCTGGTTGTCCCTGCGAACTGAGGCCTAGTGAGAGACTGAATCCAGCTCCGGTTGCCTGCAGAGTCCAATCCAGGACTTCGGGTGCCGGCTCTGCAGTTGCTGAGACTTTCAAGATTGGTTTTGTATACTTTGTATTATTTTCTCTATTCTTGTTAGTAGCATTAGTAAAACATTTTTAATTTTTCCAACTCTCTTCTCTCTGTCCTTCTTTTCCACCTGACCGCCTGCCCTTAGTGTTGTTCTCATGCTTTGCTATGAGAACACCAAGGCATTTGGCTGGACAAATTACATGGGTAAAAATGGGCAGAAAAATCGGTTTGGATAAATCTGACACTTCTATGACATCTTCATGTATATTTCCGAGCCTGTTATCTATTCAGTGACTCTTTCAACTCTACTTAAAAATAGAAAAATGTGACTCTTTGTTGCTTTCTTTCAGCCTCTCTCCAGTCTCTATGCAGAAAAAAAAAAGGTTTACCTGTGGCCATTTTTATTAATAAGCACGTGTATATATTTTGTGAAGAACCTTAATGACAGAAAGCTAACAAAGAAAGCCGAAGAAGCCTAAGTATTATTCTTGTCTTTTCAGTGCTGCATTCTAGGCATTCTTTCTCTTGTACCACAAGCTTTGTGCTCTTAATTGAAAGTTTCACTATTTAGAAAATAAATGGAAGAGATTATTTTTGAGAAGGAAGAGGCTATATGTGTGAGGCTAGATTTAGTCTTACGGTGGGTCTTAGTGTGAGGAAGATTTTCTTTCTTAAAAGCATGCAATGGTCAGTCTGGGAGGCAATGGTTCAGTGGATTACAGTTTGGCTTTTCATAGCCTTGAAGAATCCAAAACCCCACCAGTTTCCTAATGGATGCATCACACTGTTGTGGTGGATGGTTCAGGCAAGACAGGCTCTCCATTGTGCTTTTCTGTTCTTAGCACTGTCAGCTCCATCTCACTTATATTTATATCCTTTGCTTTTCAGTCACCTGCAAGGTGCTGAGAAAGATGCATAATGGTGTGATTAACACAACAATGTAAAAGTGATAATGTGTAGACACATGTATTGTATGCCTAGTGTAGCGGACTCTTGTTCCACCATCTTTCTCAAAGGGTTCATGTGGATGCCGCTGCATATGAAAGAGAGAGTCCTGTCCTGAAGGAACCTGCAGGTTTTGCCACCGTAGCCTGTGTGGACCCTTTGGACAGAGCCTGAGAGGGAAATGTGATGACTTTATTCCACCCTAAAGTCTTTGGAGAAGGGACAGAAATATTTGGTTAACATCAAACACCAAAACCACCAGAACATAACATGTCTAAATAGGGTTAAAATAATACTTTCTTTTTATCCCACAGAGGCACTTGCAGTATTAACCATCAATAGTGAGTGAATGGTGAATTTAATACACAGTAATTCATGCTAAAGCATACAGGTAACTGACTGTCTCATTTGTAATACATGGCTTTCTGCTTAATATACTGGAGTTGTTCCAAGGACATCTTTTCATAGAAGAAGCAGATGTAGATGAAGTTTTGCACAATTTAGGCTGTATTTTTTTTAATAAAACATCTAATTAACAGGCATAAACACAGCCAGACACTTGAAATGACACTAAAACAATCGTTTGATATTAAACAGCACACACATTCAACTTGTGAATGCAGTTATTCTGAAAAGCTTGAAAATATAAACAAATTGTGGTATGTTTAAAAAAGAAGTTTTAATTTTCTTTCAAGGTTCTTTTTTACAGAAGTTGAAAGCTGGGGGAAAAAAACCCATTCAAATGAACACAAAAAAATAAAAGAAAAGGAAAGAAAGAGGAAAAGAATGTTTCTCTAAATGCCAAGAGCTTATTAATGATTCTTTCAGAGATCAGAAAAAGAATTGTGACCCATATTCTGAATGCCATATTGAACTGCTGTGCTCTTACCTGGAAAAGTTTGCTCACATCATTGTTGGAGAGAAGGACTCTGGATCATCTTGTTAAAAATTCAAATGAAACGAAGGAACGTAAATAGTACTTAAAGTGAGAGACTGGTAAAAAGAGCAAGGAAACTCAGCTTTGCAGTTATTTTTGCCAGTGGCTGGATGCTTAGGGCCAGTTCCAACAGAGGACTGCAAAAGAAACTGCTAGCTATTTGGAACCGTACTATTGATTGCATTGAGAGAACCTGAATGATTAAGACAGGAGCATGTCCCAAAGAATCTTGATGCTTTCAGATAGATCTAAAAATGTCGTTTGAAGATACTTGTTAGTAGAGCCCTGAGGTGTGTAGTATTCTGGATGAATCAAAGCATGCATAATTCTGAAGAAAAACTTGATTGCATCACCTCAAAATATTGACTTAACAGATTTCTACTGTCAGCCATAATTTCATCAGTTTTTGTCTGGAGTACTTATATCCTCATACCCTTTATAGTCATAATTCACCATCAAGAAAATGACAACATACAGATGACTACACTAAAATATCACAAATCTACTCCCAAATAATCAAAGTTTTTCCAAAACATACTGAAAAACTTTGAATTTGCAGCTGACATCTCAGGTGATGTTGTGAGTGCCTTAGACTTACTCTGGAAAAGCTTTTCATATTTCCAGAGTACCAGTCACCCTTAAAGAATACCTCTGAATGATTAGGTTTGGTCTCTTAACTGCCACCTCTTTACAAGATGGAAAGTACCCTTTCCTTGAGTCATGAATTCCTTCTAGTTGTGCGCCATCATATAAGGGATTCCTATAGAAAGACTTCTACACAATTACAGACTGTACTACGAGAAAACTAATGTCCAGGAACGTATTTTCCCAACACCTCCTCTGCCATCTTTGACACACCTCCTAATCTTACCACACTCATAATCAAGAACAAACTTCTTGTAATTCAAAAAGTACTGAATGAATCTGTCTGTGGCAGAACCACACAATCCAAAACAAAAAATATGTGGGTACAAAATTTCCATAACTACCATCGTAAATGTATCTCACAAGGGTATTACCAGAATCCAGTAGTGTATCACTCATATAACATTTCCATTCAATATGTCAAATACTTTAACAGAAATTAATCTCAACAAACAGGAATGAATTAATACAGAGAGCTGCGAAACAACCAGTTACCGAGAGAACACTGTCATGAAACAGCAGTTGCATCTTTGACATTTTAGTCCCGATTTTCAAGGAAGACCTATACAATTCCTTCAAAACGCAGATCTGGAAGTAAAAAAAAGAATTCTGCTGGATTCTGGACATCATGGATGTGATAAAAACACAATTTACAGGATAAATTAATATTACAACTTACAGAATTGGAAAGAATGAAAAAGCTGTAAAGAATGACAACTGTTGGTGTGCATGTAATGCTTGAAACACAAAAACCAGACACTACTTGAGAAAAATTTGTCTGAGTTTAATATAATCCAGTCAGGCAAATAGACAGGTGATGGGAGATTTTACCTGTGGAGGAGACTCAAGATGTTATCAAGAGGAAAGAAATCGAACTTGATAGCCTCTGTATGACAGTCTTATGGACATGGAAGTAGATAGTTATTTGCCATTTGTAAAAGATTAGTGTTAGGTAGCTTATGGGTAAGATTACAAATGCTCTATAAAACATCACTCTTTCCCAGTATCTTTAAAAATAACCATACAATAGGAAGAGGAAACAGACAAAAAAAGAAACCCCTATAGTCCATCTAATAACCAAAATATATTTTAGAAAAATAATTATTATTTTAGGTAGTAGAGATGAAGAGTTGAGATAAAAACAAATAAGGAAAACAGGACATTCAATTTCAACTCCGTATTTTAAAACTGCTAGTGAACTGTGCTTTCCAAGTTCTACTTTTGTAATGTGCACATATACAACTACAGACTGGCCATGGCCATGCACATAAGGGGTGGTGTGAGGCACCAGCCCTGGATCACAGCACAGAGGAGAGCACAGCAGAGCCTGTGTGAAACCACACAGCGTGGGATTTTCAAAACAAAGCACTCATGTGGCAAAATAAAGGATTTAGAAGAGAATAGTTCGTGCACATATTAGAGTGAGAAATTAGCATATGTAGTACCATTTTCACACTCAACCCATGGGTTTTAGAAAGAGCCAATTATTGCCAGCACCTGCTTTGGATGGCAGTTTTGTTTCAGCTGGCCAAGAGGTCATGCGAATGAGTCAGAAAACTTATGATTCCATTTATAAAGCCTGGCCCAATGAGATGGTAGTTGCCCGCTGGCTAAGGTGAGGGATAAAGCATTTGAGTTTTGGAGAGGCTATACGCGATGTTTGGGAGCACACCATGCAGGGGAACGAGGAAGTGTCTGTTTAATCTGCTAAGCCTGGAGAAGACAGCTCCAGCCACTGTCAGGGTTGTGTGTTCACTTGCAGCTGGGAAGACCAATGCCCTACTCCAGTCTCCAGATGAGAATTCTTCTTCCACACCTCTTATTTGCTAATGTGGAATATAGCTGTGCCAGGGGGTTGTGCAGCTTAGTTCTAGACATCGTCAGAACCCTGCTACATCAGCCTGACCTTTGCTTTTACCTGTCTTACTCCCACTGAAGCTGCTGGCTCACATTCAGGCTGTTCATTTCTTACAACACAGTAGGTTGGTATTGTGTAGAAACTGTCCCTGAAATAGTTTCCCCCACTAACTTCACCAAGAGTGGGGCTGCTTATCAAAACTGACCTTCGCATGTAGCCTTATTTTCACTTTCACAGTGTCTGAACTCTGAACAAACCTTAGTCATAGTCACTTGAGCAAGAACGTTTCAGCACAGAAGATTCATCTAGTGTCACTCGAGACATCTTTTTTGCTCTCAGTCACATTTTTCCTGTTGCAGGATTTGAGACTGCAAAGGTTTCCAGCAGGAAAAAAACCCCCATAATTGGTGTAGACCTCCTGCCTCTCAAAAGAAAGGCTGCAAATGGGCAACCAAGGAATAACAACATCCTGATTACAGAAGTGTCTTCTGAAATGATAGTGGAAAAGATTGGCTGTGTCTGCACCAGTAAACCAAACAGAAGCAGGGTGCATGGACAGCTGCTGTGTTGCAACCATCTGTACTGCATTTTTAGGGTGGCCCATGGCATGACTACTCTCTTGTTCTGGACACCCGGAGAGGGGCAAAGAAGTTCCACTCTGAGCTGTGAATCACCTGGGCAGCCTCGTTGCGTCTGAGCAGACCCTGACAGCCATTGCCACACTGGGCCACCATGGAGACACAGGGAAGACCAGGAACCATCAAATAGAGGAGGGTTCCTCTACCTGCAAAGGAGAAGGAGGCAACATATGCAAGGCAGTGTCTGAAGGCTGGCATGCCCTATAATGTCACAACATATATTTGTGCATTTTCAAATACATACCAGCTCTCTAGTTACCTTGAATATTTCCTGCCTATTGTAGCTATGTTTTGGACAAATATTGCCATTTTAAGCTTGCCATGCTGGTTAGCCCTTTCATTACCTAACCTTCCTCTGTTCTACCTGAGGTCAATAACTCCATATTGCACAGGAAGGTTGATTTGACAAATAATTTAATCACCTCTTCACATAATGATAGAGTAAAATTGGCAGAGGAAGCTTGTTATCAATCTGGGGTACTGGTAAGCAGTAATTATGTGTAATGAGGCTTTTGTCTTGCAGCATTCTGAAGATCATCTTGAACTCCTCCTCATGCTTCAGCAAAGGGACTGTCATGTTGAATTTTCCTTTAACATTTTCCCCACTCTCTGAAAAGAAATTATAGGTTGTTATATGGAAACTCATTTGAAGCCTCAATTTTCTTGAGTATCCTGCTCTTGCGGGGAGTACCAGGTGTGCTCAGAGACTGTGGCCTTCAGGTTCAAACTCAACTGGCGTTCTACAAGTCTTTGATTTTTTTTTCTCTTCTGCTGAAGAGGCAGTGGTTGTCTTGACAGCAGGAACAAAGCTTCATCCTTATACTTTGATATGTAGCAAGGTTAAAATAAAACCAAAATAGGCTTTCGAGAAACTGAGTATTTTTTAAGACAAAGATTCTAGTAAAGGCTCTTGTGCTGATATGAGATATTAAAAACTGTTGTTTGTGTTCACGACATTTTATTACAGTACTCACTGTAGCATACAAAGATGCCACCCACAAAAATGTATGCTCTGCAAGGTGATTTGCGAGGTGCCGCACACCCTGAATTCCAAATGATGTTATGGGCTCAGAATCATATCCCAAAGGAAGACAGAAAATGGCTCAATAAATCAGTTTTGCTGAAGAGGTACAAATATTGAAAAATAACATGATTGTATTAAAACCACTAAAATAAGTCTTGGAGTGCTGGAGAGACAAAACAAGTTAATGAAAGAGAAAATACGCGTTTTGCCTTTCACTGTTTACAAGAAATTCCTACATCGATGATTTCTATAATGTTGGCCAGATTTGCAGGAACCCATGTTCAGCTATTCTGTACTGATAAGAATGTCAACAAAATGTTGTAGGAAGCATTAAAAAACCTGTTTGTGACACTGGTGTTTTGAGCTTTTTAATGAATTTGTGGCATGTGCAAATTAAAACTTATATGACTCTACAATGAAGCTGTATTTGTATATAAAAATTTTGGTGAAGGTAGAAGTTAGATATTCATCAAGTTTATTCTGCACTATGAATTCTTGTTGCCACACTGTATTTAAATTATAATTTCCTACTTACTGTAGCTGTGTACATATATGAGTATTTTGGTAACTGTAACTTAATTGCATATTTTTAAATATTTTTTTTCCTTTCTCTCACTCTACCTACTATTATAGACACTTTAGGAAAATAAAAATACAACAAGTGAACTAATAGTGGAAAAAAAAATAACCAAGAAACACATACATCTCTCAGGTGAACTACTGTGAGAATAAAATAATAATATGTCTGTATTAGACTCATTTATCTAATACATAAATGGAAAAGAAATCCAAGAGGTAGAAGTCCATATTCACATATTTGTACTCTGCACCTGTTAGCACTCAATGAATAGCTTTTATATTATTTATTTAGTTCTATTGTATATACAGCGACTGTACCAAGTCATGTCTCAGATACCTGCACCTGATCATCTTTATATTACATTGGTTTCAATTGCCACAACCTGTATGTGATCTGCAAAAAGATATTTGCTTTACAAGAAAGAATATTGACGTTAATTTCTTGTGCAATAGACTTGCATTTAGTATTAATTCCTCTAAAACCAGCAAAAATGATATAATGGGCTCACAAATACTGACAGTTGATGAAATATTGGCAGAGGTTAGTACCTAAGTGTTAGAGAAAACCAGCTGTGTTTTGCAGAAGAACTGTAAGCAGATGAGGTAAAACAAAGGTAAAAGCTTTGTTCCAAACCGAAAATAGCAAATAGCTGTAATAGTGTCAACTTGCTGAAATTGTCAGTCACTTGGGATGACCATGGGAGGTCAGTGCACTCCTGCAGAGATGGTCCCTGGTGGCCAGTCTCCAAACCTCCTCTCAGGGGGTGGTGAGGCACTGGTGTTCACCAGAGAAGTGAACAATGGCAGAGGCAGCCCTGATGAGAGCAGCCAACGATGAAGATGAAATGAAGGAGGGCTGACTAACGCTGCCCTGAATGTTGTCCAGCTGCATATTTCAAAACACAGCTCAACAGAGAACTCAGAAGTCCCAAATTAGCATTTCCACCAACTTACTTTCTAATGAAATAGAAGGATGTTTTCTAACCTTTCTGACGACCACAGGGAAATTAGAAAGGCCCATTCATTTCTACCAGAATCAATGAACGCAATGTTAGCATCTTGTCATACCTCTGTCTTCATATTGCTCTTCTTGTAATAAGAGAAATAGCTATTGATAGGAAAAAATGAATGTGTTTCAGGGCTGCACCAGGGAGCTGGAAGTTTAAGAACACAACTCCAAGCAAACTGCCCTCTTCACAAGACCAGTTATCAGGATGTAGGTCCAAAATACTATCTCTATATATGATGAAACCAAAAACTACTGTAAAATATAACTTTTTACCTTTTAACTGGTGTGTTATGCTAGCAGATTGATTTTGACAAAATGTGAGAAAATGTTTCCTCAAAATGCGAGTTCATTGATTTAAGCGGAAGCTGGAGCTGAAAGGCACAATGCAACCAAAATAAAGAATGATTTTTAATGACTGTTGTAGAATAAGCGAAGAAGTTATGAATTGCAAAGGAGCATTTAGTAGATCATGTGAGAAAAGTTTTGGATAGGGAGGCAAAAAGTCTTGCAGGGAATTTACATTCACATTATATTTTTGGTTCACCTGTTTTAAAATAAGATTTAACTAATTCCTAGTATGATTTGAGTGATTATAGGATGTTACTGGAAACTAATTGAGTCTGATACTCATATAAAACATTACCATCTCTACAGTCACATGAATAAAACTTGTAAGCAGTGTTGCTGATAACCCAGCTCTTGGTTCTTGGAAATTCAGTGACTGGATACTGCAGATTTACATTCTTGCTGTGTAAGAAGAGATTTGCAACACATTATACTGTGACATGTAGCTCTACACAGACCTGCATACAGTTTGGTGTTTGTGTGGGGAAGTTTGCTGTCACTGGCAGTTTTCTGCTCATTTGTAAGTTGCTCAAAGAAGTTGGTGCTTGACTTTATGGGAAGAATGGGGAGATGAGCCCACCAAGGAACGTAGCTCACTGTTTCAGTTATACTTTCCTTTTTATACTTACTGAAAGGCTTGTCTCATACTCACAAATTAATTTAATAGCACATTTAAATGGAAAATGAAAATGGAAAACTTACAGCAGTATATTGAGTCTCTATAGCGCAGAATGTTCTCATGCATACCTCTGTATGGATGGGTACATTGGAAAATTTGCCAGCCGAATTTAGGGCCTTTCTTCATTTATTTGCCACACATGTCGAAGTAAAAGGATAAATAGGAAGGGTGACTCTTTAGATCCTTTGCGGATCTTCCATTAAGACAAAATGAGTATGCAGGCGAATACAAACTTTAATCCGTATTTAGAAATTAGCATACTGGATATGCAATACCTTAGAAAGAAGATTATGTCTTAGAATCCCATACACTTATCACCTGCTGAAACAAGCATAACTGCTGAGTAGAAGCTAGAATACTTTCTGTTAAATGGAATTATAGTTAATAACTGCAGCTTAATCAGTGCAGTATATAATTTATTTTCATTAGGATCTATCAGTCTCCTGGGAGACAAGGGTTTAAGGATATTCAGCAGTTCTAGGATCAGACTTGTAACTTATATTATTTCAAGCAGTTTCTCTTTATGTGCCCTCTTTGTAACTGCACATAATTGCCTTAAAGAACATTAATCGGAAATATCAGAAATCAGAAAATATTAGGAGTGTTTTGCATGGTCCAGAGGGAACTAGGTCACAACACTGTAGCACAGTTTTTTCTTGTAGGTGGCCTTGTATATTTTTCATGTAACTATTTGAAAACCCACAACACTAATTTAATGTGTTAGTAACCAAAAGCTAATTTATTTCACACTAATATATAGTTATCATCTAAAGATGAAGACCAAATAAACTGCTTGGAGATCTACAATTACACACAAAAATTAATATACATAAGAGCATGGCTGTGGATATTCTTTATCCAGTAAGTAAATGTCCTAAGGGTACGAATTCAGGTGTAATGCCAGTAGCAGCCAGAATCTAGAATTATATGTTTCATCAAAGTAGTAAAATTGTGCAGGTACTCGCATGAAGTTTATAACTAAGGTTTCTGTTCCCTCTGAAGAAGAACTCACTATAGCAAGAACCATACTGCCTGTGTCCATAAAGACGTATTTTACTTTCTTGATATCTTTGGAAGATGCCAACGATGAGACACTGACCTGTGGGGGACTTGTCAGCTCTGATGCTTACACAAATGGTTATCTTGGTGGGAGGGCAGTGGGTGCAGCTCACAAAGCTCAGAGCATGAGCCTGCCCCTTGGCTGGAGGGTGTCAGTCGCCAGCTGGCTGTGCTGTGTGGGTCTGGGTTGGAAAGCCAGCTGTGCCCATGCTGCCAGCTGTGCCTGTGCCACCAGATGTGCCTGTGCTACCAGATGTGTCTGTGCTCTAGGGCTATGCCTGTGCTCCCTGGGATGTGGGCTATTTTTAACTCTAATATTTATGAAGTTTCTCATTCCACTCAAGGATGAGACCCTTGAAGTAGCCATTTTCACTTCTTCCACTTTGCCTTTTTGCAAGGGCATTGTCTGCTGTTAAATACCCAGCATTACTTTACTGTCCTCCTTTAACATTCTTGAGCCATAGGAGCTTGACTCCTGTGGTGGTAACTTGTTTGGCTGAGTTGTAGGGTGACTTCTAAAGCCACTGCCAGCAGCTAGACACCACACTGAGTGAGGCTGCTGCCATTGTGCTGGCTAACAGTATGTCAGAGCCTTAGCCCATCTCTCCATCTGCTTGTTGGACCCTTCCTCGGGCAAAAGTGTGCCAAACACAGCTCTTTCTGCAGCTCAGCAGTAGATGGCTCAGCCATTGCCATTACTTCCACCACTTGGCACTGAGTTATGCCACAACTGCAGCACTCCCACGACAGGTTTGCTTTCGTTGCTTCCAGTACGGTATAATAAGCACGTATATGAATAAATGAACAGTTGCCATTTGGCATCAATCTTTATTTTATTTTTTTTTCCTATATTCTCTTGCTAGACACCAGGACAGGCAGGCAGACATCTTCTCTGCTCTTCTATGACTGCTGTTGGAGGCTAGCTCTCCTGTGAAAGTTATTTTTACTTGAGCTCTGAGAAAGTGATAATAGGCCAAATTCTCTCCCCTTTCCCACTTGTATAAAGTGATAGTGACTCCACTGGAAACAAAATAGTATTTGTGGTTGCAGGTGGACGTAAGAGGAGAGATGCTGAGGCTTTTAATCTGTCCATATGGAAACACTAACACGTTTGAGTTCTCCAGACAAAGACGACAAAATGAGGGGAGATGCTTTATCTTGAATGCTGTTTGAGATGTATATTAGTGATACAGCATGCAACACAGATTTTCCTGGAGAATGAACATGCCTTTCACCCAAACCCTGGGGCAAGTGGAGCACACCTGAGGGAATCAAGGACGAAGCTGTGTGTAGGATGTTAACCCAAGTATCCTGTTGCAGACTGAATGCAGGGTACCTCTAGAAGAAAGAGGGCAAATAATTTCCAACATCATCTAAATATGTGCTTTTTACATGTGTGCAAGGTGTTTTACAAGGCAGTCCAAGGCAGTCCGTAATGGCTTGGCAGGCTCAGTTCTGAGCAACTGAAGAAGAGGTCCTTCTCAGACAGTGCCACAGAGGACTCTTGCTTACCACCAGCAGAGACAAAGTGTGCCAGGCCAGCAGGGAAGGAGAAGACACTTCTATGCATAACTAACAGGTTGGTTAACCTTTGCAGGGAATGGGTGTAAAGTTTTGCTAGAAGTCATCCTACTTTGTGGCAGTATGTGGAGCTCCCCTGCCCACTAAGATGTGCAGAGCTCCCCAAACAGCGGGGATATAACAGTACCTGGGAGGAGTGTGGGGCTACACCTACCTTGGTACCTGTGACTGCAATAGGTTCCCTTTGTAACTGATGGAGACAGGAACAGCCACTCTTAGGACACGCTTCTCTGATCTATTGTCTTTTAAGGTTAGATTTAGCTTACAAGCGCCCATTCATTGCCATGGGTGACAGTTTGGATGACTAACTGGGATGTGGATATTCAGAGATGTAGAGGTCTCCAGTTAGATAACATGAAGGTGCTTAATTGCATTGCTCAATTTAAAGTCCTATATTTTCAATTCATTTTTAGTCTCCCTGCAAATATTACTTCTCTGCTGTGGGAGGTAAATGGGACTTGCTTCCTATATGTAATCAGTGTTTTTGGGGGATATCAGTTACATTGCAGCCTCTCTGAACCTATTACTTAATGACAGCCCCGAGGTCCTTGAAGTGCTAGGAGACCACACGAGGAAGAAACAAGCGAAACCTGTCCACCCTGCCCAACTTACAGTAGGGAAAACTGCTCATTCTCACCTGTAACTCCCTCACCACCCCAAAAGGCTGTCAGCATGCAATGCCCATGGAATGTTATAACTCCAAGAATTTCTGCTGTCAATCTCAGCAAATGAAACCGCTGATTCTGGCACAAGGAAAAGCCCCATCTGGTAAGAAGAGGCTTATATACCATTCCCTATACCTGGAAGGGCTTTACCTGAGTGTCACTGAGCAGCCACAAGTATAGACATACTCTGTGCTGCTCGTTTCTCTTCCCATCGCCCTGTAAGGTCACATGGGGAAAAAAAAGGCAGCTGGGTGTGGGGGGGCTCTTTTCTAGGGAAGGACCTCCCCCGGTTCTGCATATGAGGTCTCAAGATGTGAATGTGACCAGTCTAATTTTCCTTTGTGCTGTTAAAGATCACCGTGTTGCTCAAAATACACTGGATGCATATTTCTTCAATCATTATGTCTCCCATATCTGTATGAAAATTGTTAATAGAAAAAGGCTTTGCAATTATGTGGCTACTTTCTCTGTGAGTGTTCTTGTGTTCTTGAAAAACTTTGCTAATTTCTCAGTGGTATATTCATAAGAAAGAGAATAGAACGGAAGACTTTTTAGCTGGAGCCTATTATGTGTTTTTCCATCTGTTTGTGGTGAACCAGAAAGAGCTATGTGTTAGGTCTTGCCTTATGGCAAATCCTGATCTGCAGTTGCTGTTTTCCCACACTTACTTAAGCTTCTCTGCACATCCCCGCACACAAAGCAGATGCCGGTGCCACAACAGGCCTGAGAGCCTCCTTCTGCGCGTGAGAGACTGTTACACAGCCAGGTCCTTAGGACTTGCCTCCAGCAAAGCCACCCAACCAAACAAAAAAAGCTTGCTGTTGACATCGGATGATCTGAAAACGGTTTATCGATTGAAAAGGAAAAAAAAAAAACCAACAAAAACGCATATGAGATCAGCAGTTGTCTGCTGCAGGCCTTCTGGGCCCAGCAGCCTGTTTGGTGAAAGGTTTCGGGAAAGGAAAATAACTGCAGAAAGTGCACAATATTTTTCCTATTTTCAAGTTCCTAGTTTTCAGGAATGTAGCAAAAAAGCAGCCATGTTGAGGAGACCTCACAAAGAATAAATAATATTTTCTCTTTTAAAAAAGATGGGGGGATAAAACAAGCAGTAAAGTGTACCTTTCCCTGCACTGATGGTGATTGTTCCCTCTCCCCAGGGTTGAAGCCTTGCCATATTAAAATAATTGGAAGTATGCCATTAATGTCAATAGGGCCAGGATTTCACCCCTTTTATTAAGACCTGGACTCTGCTTTTGGCAATTGGCCCCATCTCAAACTTTCCCCCAGGGAGCCATTCTCTTTGCATTATATCCCAATCTCCATCCACTGCAACAAACCATCTATTAGAACTAGACAGACTACTGATAGGAAACAATAAAGTTGGTAAATGTGTTGTTAAGAAACAAAAATAATCTTGCACCTTTTTTTTCCTTTCCCGCCCTCCCCCCTCCAGTATTTGAAGATTTTCTGTAGTCACTTGGTAGCTTTTGACTGTGAGGTGGTTGAAATTATTTTCATGTGCAACATCATGAAAATAAAACTCATGGTTCATTTATGGAGTTACCTATAGAACAGTTACACTACAGTTATTCATAAACAGTGCCTTTTTACAACAATGAAATAATCTATCATGCCAGATTAATTACTGTATTTTAATAACAGGTCTCATAGTTGTTTTTCTTACATGGTATAATTCTGAAGTAAATTGCAGAACTTCATATTCATGACAGAACATTCACAAGCATACATTAATTTAAAATGTGATTATGCTTCTTATCTTTCCCACAGGGGTTTTTGGGTCAAATTCTGCTTCCACCATCTCAGCAATTAAACTAAAACTAACCTCTGCTTTTTGATCTATCTTTTGTTTAAAAAAATGATATTACTATAATTTTTTGGACATTTTATAAGTTTTTTACCAAAACAGAATTAAGCTATTTTATCTCTATCAACTGATCTACATAACACACTCTCTACAGACTTAATTTTCATACCAATGTAATCTGCAGCAAAATCTGTAATATTTATTTAATGGTGTAGGATCATGTATGGATATTTAGACGTACCCTTGCGAGAGTCTACTGTGGTCAGCTTTTTATTCCAAGTTGAGTTATGAATGAATGGATGTTAATGCAATCTAGAAATTTAATCTTCTCTTCCCCTTTTTAGACACCTACTCTTAGGCTTAGAAATCCACTGAGTCAAAAATACACAGACCAAATGATCATTTTTTTATATCTATAGATTCTTGAATATTTGTTTTTCAAATGTATCAATTGCTTGGCACTGTTGTTGTTAAAGATCATATAAAATCTTTCCAGTCTCTGCTTTAAAATATAGATATAAGGAGAAAAACATGACAATCATCTTGCCTTTGTGACAACATTATTAGAAGTCTAGCAGGGGTCTGGATCTACAGCCCTGAGAATTTATTTTGTACCAAAAGCTCTTTGAATGCAGAATGAATACCCACAAATGAGGACCTATTCAGACGATGTGCTATTGAGTCAAGTTCATCAAAGTTAAAGAAGCATATATTTTTTGAAAGCTGTAGATGATTATGCACTGGTCTAACTTCAATGAGTTCTGATAATCATAATTTTCCGCAATAGAGTTAATTAAATTATGTTCTGCCTTGGGTTTCCTTTTCTTATAGCAGCACGATTGAAAAGACTCTATTATGTTGTGTTTCTGCCCAGCAGATTCTACTTAAAAGAAACCAACCCAATGACCATATTTGTTAGATAGTAATAAACTACTTCTGTTTTGTGTCTACCGATTCCTTTAATGTGTTCCTCCTAAATCGCACCTGCCAAAAACGGTTGAGAGCAGGCATTTCCTGACCTAAAAGGAGCAGAGCCAGGCAGTAACTGACAACAGCCTGTCTTATCTCTTGGGGGAGCTTCTGAGGAGCCTTGTATCCTGAGCTGCATCAAAAGAAGTGTGAGCAGCAGGTCGAGGGAGGCGATTTTCCCCCTCTGCTCTGGTGAGACCCCACCTGGAGTCCTATATCCAGCTCTGGAGACCTCAGTACAAGAAAGACATGGACCTGTTGGAGAGGGTCCAGAGGAGGCCACAAAAATGATCAGAGGGCTGGAATACCTCTCCTATGAGAGCAGGCTGAGAAAGTTGGGGTTTTTCAGCCTGAAGAAGAAAAGTCTCCAGGAAGACATTACTGTGGCCTTTTGGTAGTTAAAAGTGGCCTATAAGAAAGATGGTGACAGACATTTTAGCAGGGCCTGTTGTGACAGGACAAGGGGTAATGGTTTTAAACTAACAGAGGGGAGATTCAGGCTAGTCATGCAGAAGAAATTTTTTTACAATGAGGGTGGTAAAACACTTCAACTGTTTCCCAGAGAGGTGGTAGATGCCCCATCCCTGGAGACACTCAAGGTCAGGCTGGATGGGGCTCTGACCAACCTGATCTGGTTGAAGATGTCCCTGCTCATTGCAGGGGGTTGGACTAGATGCCCTTGAAAAGCCCCTTCCAACCCAAAGTATTCTGTGATTCTATGATTCTGGAAACCTCCTCCCCAGCACATGAGCCAAGTTGCTGTGACCACCCCCCAGGAGGCAACACAGAGGGTAGGACATATCCTTGGCTTCTGCTGAGGCTGGTGGGAGCCCATTCCTGCTGCCAGCCAAGGCCATGGGGCAGAGCAGTAGTGCCGGTGAGGGCAGAGATGTTCAGCACCTTTCCAAGCTGCTGCCGCTCTCCAGCATCGTGAACTGCCAGGACTTATACTGCCAGCTCAGGTTTTGTGCAGGGACTGAGGTAATTCACTGCTTTTGTGTGATGGTCTTTAATCTGTCCTCACATCTGCAGCTAAGCTAGGGAGCTCCTATTTTTGAAGATTCAAATATCTCACTAGTGAACAGTGCTGCACCCCACTTTTTCATCATTTGAAGGAAGAAGGTTTAGAAAAATATTTATCCTTATCCCCAGGTTAATAGAAAAGATTCTTAATCTAACTCAGGTAGCCAGGAAAAGTCAGTACAGTGACAGAATGGAGAAATCGACTTCATGAGGTTGCTGTAATTGTGTTTGATGTAGTGCTTGGCAATTATTTAATCTCATTCTCCAAGCCCAGTGAAATATGTTGCTTTTTGGATTTTAGTTAATGGTAATTATGCAAGAGAATCTCTGAGTCTATATTTGAAGTTATTTTCAATCTCACAGCCCCAGAAAAAAAATGAGCTCAAATTTTAGGTAAAAGCTTGCCATTTTTTTTTTTTTGGTCCCAGATTAATGTTATTGTTCCTTATTAATTTTAAAAAGCCTTGAAGACATGCTTTTTCACCTTTGTGGTTCTAAAACAAAATCTCAACCAGATGAGGAGACCAGATTTCCTTCTGTGCATTTGTCTGCAGGGTTTCTACTATTATCAGAGTTTCACTGGAAATTATTTTAAGGTTACTTGCCTATAATGGTGTTATTCTTTTTGTTTGTTATAAGAAACATGTACTGTTAGGTTTTTTTTTTAATCAAAAGCTGATTCTACCTCCTGTTTACACAGTTTTCTGGAAACAATGAACAAATTACATTAGTATTTGCTGTGACAGCTGGAAGTAATCTTGCTGTTTTAGTTGGGGCTGAGACCTGCAGAGTTTTGTGGTAGCAATAATGACTGATCTTTTGTCAGCCATGTACTATTTTCGAAATATCCTTCTAACATGTAATTAAACAAAATTGTGTACTGGCAGAATTATACTAATTTGATAAAAAACCCCCCAATGAATAAAGCCAGATGCATAACAAAATCTGAGTAAATCTCAGCTTCTGATCCTGTTCAAACACTTGATCTTTGAACTTATGGTTTCTGATATCCTTTGTCAAAGCCCTTTGATTGATATATAGCTCATCTTTCCCCATCCGTTACCCTTCAGAAGCCAATCAAGTCCTCAGACTCAAGTGGCACTGCAATACAGTTAAATATTTTTAAAATTTATTAACTCTGTACAAAGCTCACCTGAAATTATTTTATGCTGGAAATCACATGCAAATACATTAGCTGCACATGTGTAGCCCAGTTGCTGCAATACAGAGAGAAGAGCTGGTGTAATTTCTAGGGGGACTCAATTTAGCAATAAGTCAGTGTGTGGCTGATTTCTAAACCATCCAGCCCTCACAAACTCCACTGCCTCCCGCTGCAAAAGTAAAATGTATAAATTGTAATATTTGTTTTGGAAATTTATATATTGGCTGACCATATGAGCATGTTCTCATTGCCTACTCAGGCCTTTGAGCAATTTGCAGCCTTTTGTTAGCAAATAAAGGCTCTCTGAGCCTCCTACTTGAACACCGAGTTTACCAGCTGCTATCCACTCCTCGGCCTCATTAGCGGCCTGCTGTTCTGCTGAGAACCGCACCACATGCTACGCCCCGCGTTGGCGGTGGATTAGCCTGTTGCTGCTCCTTAAATTACCAGGTACAAAAGGTTGCTCTGTTTCTCCATAGAGAACTACCACTCTCATCCTCTTTGAAGAGGCTCTATATCATGATCTCTCTAACTAATTAAGGTCTGCAGACAAGCCACAGGTTGTTATAGAGGATGCGTCCCCATGGCTGATATCGGTAGGTTTTTTTTTCAGGTTTTGTTTGCGAAGGATTAAAGCTGCTGTTTCTCAGAATCAAGTCCCAGGAAAAACAACAAAAACCATACATACTCATGTAAATGTTTTTTAAAAAATGCTTCTTAACGTCAACTCTCATCAAGCAGGTTTAATGCTGTTTTACTTCTACCTTGCAACATTTCTGGGATAATTATTTAATAAATTTAAGAAATGTGTTTAAATATGAGGAAAAAATTGAATTAGTATTTGTGTCTAGAAATAAATCCATTCTAGTTACAGTCACAGGTAGTTTCATATAACTCTGTTTGGACACGGGGTATTTAAAAAAGAAAAGGTTGACCAGGATAGGTCGATAGGGAAATACTCTTTTTTTGTCTATCTGAGCTATGGTCCTGATGGATTTATGTGAACACGTGGATAATTTAGCATGCCACGTGGGAGAGAGGCTGCAATTTAGTGACCTGCTTTGAGGTCTTTGCAGGGCAGACCTCTGCTTCTGCAGCCCCTGTTTGGGGTTCCCAGTGAGTTATTGGTCCTCACATACTGGACCAGGTTTATGGCATCCAGTGGGATTTTTCTAGTTTACTTTTGTTTGTTGTGTGAAGGACTATATCCTCTCTGTTACGAAGTGGCACTAGGTATTTTTTGTTTTCATTCCCAGACCTATAATGCTCATGAATGAATAAGAATTAGTTGCATCTCTAATAAGGCAGCATGTGTTCCACAGATATCACATATTGATCTGAGATCTTGTCTGGTAACTGAAGCACTCGCCTTTGAGTCTGGTCTTCTGTGCAAACATCATTGTATGCTGGTGCCGTTAAGAAGTTGCTGCTTGCCTGTGATCATGGAATTATTTACATGTAGAAAACATCTATCTGTGCATTCTTCAGAGAGGTGTATGGAAATGAGTATGTAAAGAAGAAATAAATATATCAGTTAAGGAAATAAGTTAAGGTCCCTTTTTATAAAAGAATACTGATTATACAGCTTGTGTTTTTTCCTGCTATTCAGTATGCAGAGGTGTGCCAACACTGTATGGACCTAATCATTTTTTAAATTTAGAATGGGAGAAAAACAGTGTTGGAATCTTTTGGGGAAGTCCATTCTTATGATCCAGTAGCAGTCAACAGTTCTGTGATACATTCTGCCATCTGTTTAAAAAACAAGCAAACTCAACTATCCTTTCCCGCAGGACCTCACAGTAGAATCATAAGGTGTTCCAGCAACTCTATAGTACACATGGGTATAAATGAACAACATATAAATGGTTGAGAAACTTCAGTTGTGAAAAAATGTCTTCATTCTACATGTTTAGCTGTGTAGATACTAGCATCAGAATTCCTGGTGGTCCTAAATATCTGTTAGTGATAATGTAGTCTTGCACCTTGTGGACCACATGTAAAGATCCACATCAATCTGTAATTAAGCCTATAACATTGCTTGAACAATGCTATATTTCTGAGAAGGAAATACTGTTGTAATTTGAAGATGTCAAGTGAAATGCCACCATGTCGATGGCTCTTTCAGGGCTGGGCGTGTTTCACTGTTAAAAATTTATCCCCCTACTTGTGATGGAAGTTTCGTTATTTCACTTTCTAACCACTACCCCTTGATCTGCTCCTTACTACCAGAAATTTCTTCCTTGAGTTGTGTACTTCACTTGCTAGCAAAGCTAAGGACTTTTTTTTTTATTTCTAAGGCTGAATAAGCCTTCAAAATCCACAGATTACTTAATACAGGAATAACACAAAACATAATTTCTTCATGATAAAACGTGCTTTGGGGATTTCAAAGATTTTGTTTGTACTTCCTATATTTAAAGAATTTCCCTTAGCTCTTCAGCCACTCACAGATGAACTGGTTTTACTGTTAGCTTTCCTTGCAAAATATATACAGTTATAGAAAGTTATGGGAGGCTTAGTGACCTAAGGATGTGGCTACTGCTCTGTGTATATGCAGCCTCACCTGCAGACTGAACTGCCTTAACCTTCCTTGCCTCCCAGATGTAAACTTACCCATTTTTCATTAGCTATAAATAATTCTGAAGGATATCGTTGCTATTGCCTTGGCATCTCTTAACCAGAGCCAGTTTTAAACAAAAACAAACTACAAAAAATCCCCAAATCAAACAAATGAACACAAACAAACAAAAAAACACCCTGACAAACCAAACCCCTGGACCACACTTTTCCTAAAGCAAAAACAAGCGCAGCTTCAGAGGTGATGAAGTGACTGGATATTCTCCAAGTCCTTGCAGCTACCAAAGCCTGAACCCCAGCTGTACCAAAGAAGGTACACAGACAGAGTTTGTGCTTGTGGAGTTGGGGAAACAGAGGATCCCAGGATGGGAACTTGTGAGCTCTGGAACCAGAGTCTGGTTCCTGCCCCACCTGTGGATCTGCTACTCCAGAATAGGTTCAGTGCCCTGTCAGTAGGTGGGGGGAGGGACAAATGGAGATCTGCTTAGGGATGGATGATGAACCAGCCTAGAGCTTATGGGTCAGTAATAGCAGGCAGAACAACATGGACAATGTTGTGGTGTGAGTTTGCTGCAGACCACCTGATTAGGAAGGGGTAGGTGAGGCATCATTCAGACAGTCGGAAAGAGCCTCACATTCACAAGCCATGTTGTTCTCATAGGGGCCTTAAATGACTCAGAGATCTGCAGAAGGGACAACACAACAAGGCACAAGCAACAGAGCAGGTTCAGCAGGTTTCTGAGTGCATTGACGGTAACTTCCTGACACAGATGATCAAGGATCTAATGAAGGGAGATACTCTGCTGGACTTCACTGTTGCAGACAAGGAAGCTTGCATGGATGAACAAGGAACTCCTGGCTAAGCTAAAAGTAATGAGAATGTATACAAGAAGTGGAAGAGGGGACATGTGACTTGGAAGGAATATACTGTCTGAATATGCAGGGATGGGATTAGGAAAGCCGAGTCCATGTGGAGTTGAATCTGGCAAGGGACAAGAAGGGCTCCTACAAGTACATTGCAGCAAAAAAGAAGATTAAGGGAAATTTGGCCTTGCTGCTGAATGGACCAGGGTACCTGATGGCAAAGGACATCGAGAAGGCCCTTAAGTTACTGAGTGCCTGCTTTGCCTTGGCCTTTACTGGTAAGATTTGCCTTCAACTGAGATATCCAGTGCCATATGGAAACAACACAAATGTACGCACAGATTATTGCATTATTGAGAATTATCAATCTAAAAAGAGTTTTAAAACACAGTAGTCAGTCCCATCAAAGGACTGACATTTTAGGGAAGCAGGGACAAGGCTTATTTGCAAGCACAGTTCCTATGATAATATGTGCAAATTGGGGCATTATATGCACAAATGCCTGTAAACAACCTTTTGTGTGTACATCTGTGTTGTTCACACATGGCACTGTATACCTGCTTCGTGTAAATGTCATGACTTGGAACTAACTGTACTGGTGAAGCAGCTTTTTGAATGTGAAAAATAGCTTCTTGGTATCTGTACTTAGTTAAAAATCACAAGGACAGAAGCAACTGGGCCACAATTGCTGTGGGCATGGCTACAGCAGAAATCTGCCAGCCAAAGTTGCTCTGCAAATTCAGCTCTCTTACATGCTAATTTATTGTTACAGATCCAACCCAGCACAATGAAGTAATTATATGGTTGCAGCTGGTAAAGCAGACCGACATTTATTTGACTGTGGAACAAAAATGTGTGAAGCTGGTCTAACTATTCAGGATAATGTGGATGGCTTTGAACAAAAATCACAAGGATAAATACTGAAAAGCAAAATTTGAAGGAATGTGTAAAGTCCAGCAGATAAGCAGACATATTGTGGCCACTGGGCTTTAATTGGATTTTGCCAAAATCTATATGGGTGAAAATTGCATTCCCATGCATCAGAAGTTTTTCTGATTGAAATATATACTCCAGGGTTCTTTACTTTTTCTTGCTAACACCTTTGCCTTTAGTCCTGCAAGCTGGGAATCACATCACTAAACATGTTACAGTTGGAAAAATGTTGATGTGAGGTTGCAATTTTTTCAGTTTTAAAATCTCTTTTTGGAGACTCATACATGTGCAACTAGGGACGTTCAGACTTATTTCTTATAGATTTGTTTCAGAATTTTCAAGCGAGTGGTGCTTCTGATGAGGTTACTTTGCAGGAGACACAGACAGAGAAACTGAGAAGGGAGGCATCTGTGACAACACGTTATAGTGGCTGGGACTTCATGCTAGTGAAGGGAAAGTTTAGGGTTGGGGTCTGTTTTCCTAACTCTTCAGAAAAGGGTGTGTGTAAACTAAACTTGTAAACACATTTGGAAAACATCTCCAAAGAAGAAAATCTAGTGATGTATATTTAGCCAAGCAACTGTCATTTTGGATTATTTTTGTCCTTCCACCCAACCCAGAGTTGCTGAGTTTACCTGATACGCTGAGTTTCCAAAGTAGTGTTCCTGTGCAATATAGGCTTTGGAACGCTAAAAATAATTGTTTGTTGGTGGGAGTGGGAGCTCAGATGCCTACAGTACCCAGTTGAGAGCCAGTTTATCATGAAACTGCTAATACTGGTGTTTGAACCTGCAGTTTTCCATTTGGAAAAACAAAACAAAAACAAAAACAAAAAAAAAAAAGAAAAAGAAAAAAAAAGACTGGGAGGAATGGATATAGAAATATGAGAAATACACTTACCATAGTCGATGCAGAAGATAAAGCAGTAGTGAAAACAACAGAATGAGTTTTAAGAGGAAACATCACATGTTTATATCCTGGTTTAAATTTTCAGTCCTTGTAGAGGAATTTTTTTTCAGAGGTGCTTTCATTTGTTAGTTACTTGGATACAGGTTGTAAAGTGTGAGTCACTTAAAATCTGACTCCTGGCTCAGGTATAATGAAGAATTCAGGAGGAGTTTGCCAGTAAATCTGATTCAGGAGGAAAGTAGCATGGATTAGTATTTATGATCATCTCTGAGTATACAAAATGTTAAGTCATTTCATGGGATCGTTGGTCTTTTTTTTTGTATAATGTTGTGGCACAGCTTTTTGCACTGTCAGCTTAGGAGCACTTCTATCTCAAAAATAAATAAAGCTAATTTGTAGTTTGGTATTGTGGGGATGAGATCTGAAGATGACAGCAAAGATAATATGAATAAAAATAATGAAGAGCTGCTGATAATTTCAGATCCGTGGAATTAAAGAAAATGGGAATATTAATTCTGGTCAGGAAGATGCTCATGGACTGTGGTCCCCTTAGTTCAGCTGGGTTCAGTGGAAGGTGCAACCTATTGTGCAGCAAATGAACTTTTACAGGGGTATTTGCTTTCTAACCTGGTAAATGCTTTAGTCCATTCTATGTTGTGTGAGCTCTTGAAGAGACTAGTTGCCCTGAAGTTCCTACTACAAAGAATTTTTTGTTTTGGCTAGCGTCGCACCATTATTTACCACTCATACAACTCCCTATCCTCTCCAGCTCCTGGCTTTACTACCAAAAGAAAGACAGCCTTTTGAATTAAAATGCAGCAAACTGCGCTGCCTTATGTTAGCATCTCATTGCTGCTGATGGAGAGCCTCTGCCTGAGCTGCATCATTAGTTCTCCTCAGGAGGAGCCTTTATTCTGATTTGCTTCCAGGAGCTGCCACATGGCAGTAAGTCTGCATGGTTAAAAGCTCAGAGGTGGAAAGGCAAGCCAGGGCTCCAGTGCACTGCTGTCTGCAGAGCCCACAGCATCCACTGTGGTGGAGGGACGGCAGCAATTAGCTGCTGTGGCCGTGTGAAGTTTGGCCACTTCAGGGCCAAACAATGGTCCTAGTGACACAGCATTCTTTGTTCATGTGCCAATGCGGGTATATCTTCTCTGAATAAAAACTACAGCTAGGTTGTTTGCTCTTCTAATGGGTGCACAGTCTGAAAACGTATATATAAGCTGAGGGAAGGGGATACATCAGGCTTCAGCTCAGTAATCATCAATGGGCTCATTTGTGGTGCCTCCCCTTCCCTGCCTTCTGGTTAAACAATATTAACTTCTCAACCTCCATCCACTGTTCAGCATCACATCACTCCTGCAATCATGTTCCCATTGTACTGAAAACCCTTCCAGCACTCCTCTCCTTTCAATACTTTTCTCCTAGTACGAACAAAATGAACTGTTCAAAATTAGTGTCATGAAAGAAATTAAGTTTGATCAGGCCTTAGAATGGGGCAATATTACTGACCAGGCCATTCTGCCACCAATGGGCAGGATGGCACAAGGGTAGGAAAACAGCCACTGCACTCAGGTTGTCTTCACCAGCATCACTAAGGAAGCAAACATGAAGAGGCAAAGCTGAGAAAAGTAAAATTATCTGTGTTCTTGAAATCAAGAATGAAAGGCTGAGTATGAAGTTTTATGTGGCAGAAGGAATAGCAGCAACAAGTTAACACACGGGAATGACAGTCGAAATTATAATCTCAGGAGTAATCTCAGTCACACAGTTTTTCACAAATCGAAAACCTTTAGTATAGACATTAGAAAGTGTCAAGGACCATGCTGTGAAATCATTACAGTCTGAATGAGGTTTAAAGCCTGAGCAACATTTATCTATGCATTGTCCTGTTGCAGTCCAGAACTCAAGTCCAAGAATTCAGCCCTGGTTGTGTTAAATTTAGGACAAAGATTCAGCACTTCAGACAGAGTGCCATACTGGCAGGCTAGGGTGTTGTATTGGCTGGAAGAAGACAGATGCAGAGATTGAGGCTGTACTTTCAATTAGGATTAACATAAGAAAGGCCATACCGAGTCAGACCTAGTCAAGTATATTGGTTATAACAATGGCCAAAAGAAGATCCCACTTGGGGAAAGAGAATTGCAATAGAGCAAGCATACGGTGATAATTTCCTGAAGAAAAGTGGAAAACAATATAGTAAAAAATCAATAAAACCTGGAGGGGAATCTCATGGATTTAGAAACAAGGGGATACAGCAGATGAGATGCTCCAGAAACAGCTACTCTGTAGTGTGGTGAAGTAAGACAGGATGTGCTTGAAGGCCTGATGCTGAGGAGGTGAAAGTGCTGGTAAGTGCAGGAGAGAGTATACGTGTCAGAGAAAAGAACACTAGATGATAAAGAGATGTTTTCTTTCACAAATAATTATTCACTGAACAATGAAGTCATGAGATGTCCAACATGTTCATGAATTTATAGTTATTTCAGCCAAAAGAAACATGAGAAGGTATTTAAAATGTATTTAAAACCACTTTGAAATTTCTTATATGCTTCAAGCTCTGACACTTGTCAGGAAGATATAAGAAGCCAGTCTCAGGAAGCTGAAGGAGGAGGTTGATCTCATTCCCTTTTTCCTAGTTCAGAAGGCAAAATAATCCATTTTATGTGAAAGCATGAGTTTACATTAGAGAGAGTTCAAATTAGAGAAGGAAGACAGTTGGCTATAGGTGTGCATCTATGCATGCAGTGGCTATATGTAGGAGGAATACAGGTAAAGTGTTGGTGTTGTAGACATCTGTTGCTGATATTTTGGAAAACCAGAGAGTAACTGAGGAACAAAACCAAGAGAGATGAAGGAAGAAGAGCATAAGAATGGGTGTGAGAGCTAATATTAGTAGGACAGCTGGAGAGGTTGGAAGTTGGAAAATCTTGTAAACAGAGGTGACACGAGTAAGATAGTTGCAGAGGGGGTGTTACGGGAGTAATAAGTGTTCTCCCACAGGTGGTGGGGTATGTTCTCTCAGACATAAAGAGGTATGAACTGACAGAGAAGGGCCCTGGTTGTGTACAGCATCAATAATATCCAGATCATTGAAAATGAAAAGAGTATTGCAGTGGGATCCACAGATGTGCTCTTTCTCAGAAGAGAAACTTGACACAATGCTGTTGCTGAGTAAGTGCAAGCAGCGTGGCTTATCACCCCAGTTGCCTGGTCTTCCCTTCTTGGTAAGTTACATAGCAAACCCAAGGCTGGATAAAGAGGTTACCAGCTATCATCATTGTTCCTGACAAACAGCAGCTTTTCCCTGTGTGAGGTTGAATAACAAATGCATGACTTATGAAACTGAACAGCAGAGATTCACCCAGAGGTAAATTCGGCCCCTGAGGCCATGCCGTACTCTGACTTACAACTCTGATGTTCTGGGGTCAGCTGGGAGTAAGAAGACAATTTGGTCCATTGGTGTTTATGACATCTGTTTTGAGACTTTTGCTGGCACAGCTGCATGGCAGACACAATTAGTGTTCAACAAAGAAATGCTAATTATTTACAGATGCATCAAGAACAAAAGCTCCTGACATGCAAATTTAGAGTTTCTGGAACAAGTGAAGGTGGTAGTGACACCAGTTAACTCACACATGGCAGCATTCAAACAAGTAACTTGGATTTTATATTAATGCCTACAGAGCTGCTTCCTTAATTACTGAATCTCAGGACAAGGTACCACTTTGAAGCTCCTGATGCTCTTTTCAAGCAGCAAAAAGACCAAGAGTGGAGAATCTGCTCCAGACATATCACTTGCCTTTCTTCTGTTTGCTTTGTCCTGAGTAGAAGTGAAACTTCTAAAATTTATTGCGAAGAAAGACGCTAGATACGGTTCCTTTTCAGACTGTTTGAAGAATTGGATGATTTTGAAGTCTGACATCTCAAAGTTTTGTATGCAAAAATCACTGAGTTTTCACTCAGGCAGCTTAAATGTAGGCTCTGGCACCTAGGATATCTCAGTTATCTTCTTGGACTAGTTATACCTGAGGCAGATAACTGGCTTCTGCCAAATACATGAGCTCTTTTTGCATAAAATTTCTTGTATGCAGAATGGGTATAAAGCAGTGGACATAATTCTCTAGCATAATGCAAGTCATTACAGTTTAAAGAAAACCTCAAGCAGAGAGTGAAAAGCAAACTTTGAAAAGCCCACGGTCTTTGTATCTTACTCATGCTTTGCTTGAACATATTGGAAATGACTAAGCTGTGGAGAAGCAAGCTCATTATTGCTGAATTCAGGAAGGACTTTCTAGGCAGATTAAAGCAAGGCTCCTACTAAATAGAACCGTGACATTCTAGATTTTCTTTCTAAAAACCCATCAGTGTTTAGTGGTTTTTGTTTTCTCAGCCAACATAGTTCACAGAATCACAGAATGTCAGGGATTGGAAGGGACCTCGAAAGATCATCTGGTCCAATCCCCCTGCTGGAGCAGGAACACCTAGATGAGGTTACACTGGAAGGCGTCCAGGTGGGTTTTGAATGTCTCCAGAGTAGGAGACTCCACAACCCCCCTGGGCAGCCTGTTTCAGTGCTCTGGCACCCTCACTGAGAAGAAGTTTCTTCTCATATTTAAGTGGAACTTCTTGTGTTCCAGTTTGAACCCATTACCCCTTGTCCTATCATTGGTTGTCACCGAGAAGAGCCTGGCTCCATCCTCCTGACACTCACCCTTTACATATTTATAAACATTAACAAGGTCACCCCTCAGTCTTCTCTTCTCCAAACTAAAGAGATCCAGCTCCCTCAGCTTTTCCTCATACAGGAGATGCTCCACTCCATCATCTTTGTTGCCCTGCACTGGACTCTATCCAGCTGTTCCCTGTCCTTCTTGAACTGAGGGGAGTTGTTGCTCTTTCTGTTGCTTTCAGTGGAACAGACAATCTGGGGCTTGACTGAGATGACTGGACATTCACACCCTCCTTTTAGCCCCTGGGTGGGGCTGACTGCCCATTCCAGGTGTTCCTGGTCTGTCCTCCCTGCCTGGGGGTGGGCAGCCCTGGAGCCAGGGGAAAAAAAGCCCTGGCAAGGCCAGCCCTGCCCTGGTGTGCCTGCTGAGACTGCTGACCAGTCTGTCACTCATGCAAATGGTGCTGATGTTTTCTGCAAAGCAGACACCTGCCTGTGAGGAACTGGACTGAGACCACCAAATTGTTTTAGGTAGGTCAGCAAACAGCTGTCAAATTGTGTAATTTGCTTCTCCTAATTTGGAAAGGAATCTTATTCAGAGATGGAGCTGTTTGCCTGCTGACAAGCTCACATGTATTATGTTGCGCATAATGCGTATGATTAACGCTTGTTTATTGGAGCAATTGTGCTCTGTGGCAGAGCTGTAGCTCCCTTTTTATGTGTCAGTAGCAACCAGCAGCAAGCTCTTTTCCCGTTGGGAGAGGCAGTATAGCATGCAATGCAAAGCATTTTGCAGCTTGATCAACAGAGCTACTCCAGCCACATGGCAAAATATTTTGTTGGAAGAAACCTCTCTTCTGGTTACCTACAGGTGTGTGTGGTTTTGGTTTGCAGGCCAGTCTGCAGGTAGTAAACAGCTGTGTTTTTTCTCACCTTGTTTTTCAGCATTTTTCCTTGTAGATGATACAGATTAACTGGCTACATTTAAAAAGTTTCAGGCTGAAACTTCTGTAGCTACTTTCACAATTTGCTCTTGAATCTCAGAAGGCTCTGCAATCCTATGCTACCTAGTGCTTTCACTATTTTTATGAGTATTCTTCTTTGTCTTACACTGATCTTGCCTGTGGGTAGCTGTGAGTACTAATCATGTAATATTAGCACAGTTCTTCCACCCTTGTATAATGGAATCTTTGAGACAGGGAAACTTTGATTACACTTATGCAACCCACTCTAATTTCAGTCAAAAGTATCACATTTTTATGTGTTGCATTTGCTTAAAATCTGCTTTTTTTTTTTCTTTGATAGGTTTTTTTATCTTCTGTTAATACAGTGTTTGTTTTACTTCATAAGAATAATGCATGCGACAATACTGAGAATTTGCAAAGCTATTAAAAATTGCTAACTAAAAAACCCCTCTAAGATTGTGATATAAAATTGCATTACATTTTATTTTTATTTGACATAACTTTGTTATTGGATTGTATTTTTTCCTGTGTGAGAAATATTCAGATTCAGTTAGTAATTGTCAACCTCCACTTTCACATGGGCACATATGTTTTGCTCTTTGTCCTTTTCCTAGTTTCATAGGAATGAAAAAGAGATAGAGGGACTACTGGAGGAAGTTGGAAAAAAGAATAACAAAAAAAGAGAGGGATACATTTTATTTCCTATTTTATCTTTATCAGGCATCCATCTACTCAAAACCAGAAAACATACGAAATAAACACCCCAATCCTCTGTTCCTACCTGGAAATGTAGCATATGAACAGTTTCTCAAAGAAAATGCGCCCTACTCATTTGTTGTTTGATTATTTTCTTTAGCACTCTAGTATTAATTTAAATTGACCTACTCATTAGTAAAATTTAACTTATTTCACCTGCAGATACACCTGCGGTTGTCCCTTAATGCTTCTTCAGCGGGGTTGAAGAGGTTTCCACCTTCTTTTTTGCCTCTCCCAGCTATGAGTTCTCACCCTCCTTCATGGGAGGTTGCTGCCCCACTTCAGCCCTGCTCCTCCCATTGTTTCTGCAGCCCCATTCTCAGCTGGACCTGCCAAATGAGCTCTTTAAACCCTTGGACTAGATCTTTTACCAGATCCAGTTTAGAAGTGTGGTCCAACAGTTCAGCCCACGTGGTGCAGAAGGCAGCAACTGGGGAGGTGATGATGGAAGGAACCAGGGAGGAGCAGTTATGGGGAGAAGGGATCTGGAACACCTGGAGGTTTGCCGGTGAAGGAAGTCCAGCAGGAGAGGAGCCTGGCTCTTGGGATTACATCCCACTGGTGTAAGCAAACTGAGAACTCTGTTACAAAAGGCATTTTTGGAGATCTAGGAAGTGTTACCATGTAGAAAGGAGGTGTTGTGGTTGGATGGAAGACTGGGTATGGGAAGAGGGGGTTTGGATCCAAGAGGAAAAAAGTAAAAAACGAGGGGCTGTTAACATGGTCATTAGCAGGGACAGAATGATAATAGGACAGCAGTTTAGGGAAACTATTTAGAAACTTGATTCAAAACAAAAAATATTTTATTTGAGTTTTCTTGCTTTCTGACTTAAAATAAATTGCCTGAGTGGATTTTTTAGATAGGAAAAGGGATCCATGGTTGATCTGAAGTAAGAAGATCTCACAAATCTCTCTTCAAGTCTGGAAAAGTGAAACTTAAACCATGCCCTGGTGCATTCCCAAATGTGCTTATGAGTTACACTCTACTGTGGGGTCTCCTGTGAGACTAAACCAGCAAACAAGCCTCGTGTCAGACCTTGTTGCAGACATGTATGTTATTTTTGTCATGGACTAGGAGGTTCAGGAAACATGTCAGGCTGCTTGGGACAGCAAATAGGAGTTCTGCTATGGCACCTTCTGAAAAGGGGAACTTTCTGTCTCTCCCAGCAGAGCTGTTTCCTTTTGCAACTAATTATCTGTTGGATGAAAGCTGGTAACCTGGACTGATCGGTTCTTAATACCAGCAGATAGCAGAACTCGTCTGACTTACGGGAAGCCGAAGCTCACATTTGTCCCCTGATACTTATATTCTATTGCTTATGTGAGTTGGGAAAGAGTTGCTTCATCCAAGGGCTGATCTGGACTCAGATGCAAAAGTGGTGTTTTCTTATCTCCTAAGACTGGTCCAGCAGGCAGGGCACGCTCCTCTGGCAACCCTTCTGCATCCTGCATTTGTCCCTCTTCACCAAGATCTGGGTCCCTCTGTATGCCCCGGTACTTGGTGATCCCCACTTTGTGGCTCACCAGCTGCAGCTGTGGGGCAGTGACACAAGGGGACAGCTGCAGTGTGTTCTGGAAATCATCTAGAGAGGACAGGCACACCACCCAGTTTGCCTGAATGTTGCATATTTTGGATACGTTTTCTGAAGGAGGAACAAAGTGATTAAACTCAGTGAAGATGAGTTGAGGACAAACTGGCGGTCTGTCATGACACTCATATCACCCTGTAGTCTTCCAAATGCAATGTAGTGGTCTGCCTTTAGTGATGACTGGGAAGTAACCTCCACCATTCCTCAGCTGCACATTTTCAATGACCACAGCAGTAGGAAAGGGCACACAAATAGTTATATCCATTGCACCACAACCTGCCCTTGCTCGCAGCCACATTCAGCAAACTCTGCAAGGGATTTCAGCAGCTGCCCAGGGTCCTACCACACCTGCATCAACTGGGCCTGGTGGTGAAGCCACCATTTTAAAAAGATACAAGAACACATGTAAAGCTCTAAAAGCAGCTTAGTCATTATTGAACCATGGGAAATACCCTCTGGGTGAATTGAGGACAATTTGCTCATGCCTGTTTTCCAAGGTACAGACTGCTGGATTCTCAGGCATTCAAATGTGCAGCTTGCACTTGTGTACACAGCTGCTACAGCACTGCTTGCTGAAGGTTTAAACCTTGAACTTTGCTTCTGTGCTTGTGCACTTACAGCCCAACTGCTTTCATGTCATTCATATCTTTTATGACATCAGGTTTTCATTATTTTTTTTTTTGCCACCTACCATGGGTGCTCTCTATATTAGGCAATACTGCCTTAATTACAACTATTTACCACCTGTTATACAGAAAACTCACTGTTGCTCTTCTTTCATCCTTCAAGTCATTTTTAATTCTAGTCTCCAAACTATTCATCTTAGAAGTAGAGTCAGTTCCTTGATAAACCCCTGTTGCTGAATGTTACTGAAGTATTTTGAAACAGACACTCCCTCCCCCATCCACTCTTTTTATTTTCCTCCATATTTTCTTGATTCCCTGGAAGAATTATTTTACACTGATGAAAAAGATTTTTCCTTCCGTATCTTATCCTACCTTGTACTTTTTGTAGCATGCTTTTCCTGTGACTCAGTAGTTCCTTACTGTTTCATTTATTTGGTACTCTAGTAAAATACCCTGTTCTGATCCCAGAGATTTCCATGCTGTTTTTTTCCTGAAACTTACTGTAGTTTCTTCCTGACCTCCAGTTTTAAGAAACAATCACTAGTGTTCACTCTGTAAGACAGGAGAAATGGGGACAGAGGAGAGCTCTTTTTAACATGTGTCACCCAACCCGGCTATATGTTTTCATAACTCTGGTCATCAAGCAGCACTTGACAAAGACACATAAGGGTAACTGCTGGGGTCCATTCAAAGGCTGGTGAATCCCCTACCTTCTTCTAAGCCAGTATTAGATATTTAACGAAAATTGTACGTGAAACACTGAAGTTTTTATAGCAGACTGATTAATAGATGCAGAGCTCTATGGTTAGATCTAGGAAGGACAGAAGGTATTAGAACATCATACTGAAATTAGTGTTTGACGAAGAGGTGACTTAAATTATGCAAAAAATTACTGAACAGCTGAAAGTTAAGCTCTATATGTGTGTGTGGAAACAGTTTTCAGCCAGATCAGCTCTGCACTCTGGCTCAAGGTGGGTAGGTTGGAGTATGTCGCCAGAGCTCAGAGAAGGCTCAGAGGGGGAAAGATGAGCAATATAGCAGCCTGCAGTTGGATCTGTTGCATGTCATGGTGGAACTGCAGCCACATATAGAGTTCCCATCTTAATTTTCCTCTCCAAATGTGGACATTTGTGTCCAGTTTTTGCTCCAGAATACATGTGCTTCCAGCAAGCAATGTCTGTTTTGTTTCACTTTCACACTCATGCTTCAGGGCTGGTTCAGGTAATTAGGTTTGGTTTTGGTGTTTCTGGCTGCAGTAATATTTTCCCCAGCGCTTGGCAGATACAGATGGCTTTTTAGGTAGCTCTTCTAACATGAGGACCCTGTGGCTTCACTGGTTCTTTGTACAGAACACTAGACATATAATTGCACAAATTCCTTTGTTTATTATCCATTATTTTCAGTCACACAAACACATAATTTCATCTGTAGGCTACCATGTGACTCAAAATGAGAGTCAATTAATAGCTATTTTTACCATGGCCGAAGTTGACTCTCTATTACTGAGTGATCAGTAAACAAAATAATTTTGCAGTCAAAATGATTACAGCGTGTTTAAAATTGTTCTTTTATGAAATCCTGGTTATACAAGTAAAAAATAAAGTAGAAAAGGAGATTAACATTTCTACTTCAAAATTAATGAAATAACCTACAAATAACTTGCTCTGTGTAGTTAGGAATGTGAAGTTTCACTCAATTTTACATCAATACTTCCTAATTTGGATCAAACTGAAATTGGTTAGATGCCATCTGCTACTAAGAGAGTCCAAGAGGTCTGAAAACTGGCCCATAGAGCCAAATAGGGGTAGGGATGCCAGTTCTTAGTTGTTATCAAGCTGAAACAGCTTTCTGTGTGCCGTTTTTTCCCCAGTGGTTGTTAGCAAATGTTCCGTGGAGACATCAATCTAGTGCTATTTAATCAGTGGAGCACATCTTGGGGAATTACAGCAACTTTCACTCACTTGTAAATTGTGATGGGACCAAATATTAATATTTCCCTTTCTTCTCACAGTTGCTTTGTTTTTCTCTCTTAGTGAGGAACAAGAAAGACATAGCTGCTTCTCTTTTGCTGCCTTTTTTTCCCCCTTCCTGCTTCTTAGACTCACCAAGAGCATCTCAGGTTTGTTCAACAAGCTGTAGATAAGATTCATGCATGCAGAATGCCAAGTAGTCTTTATAAAGTAATTGCAAAACACAATTAAGGCAAAAGTAAGTAGGATATAGATGCTAAAATTACATCCTGAACACACAAAGAATTTAACTTGCAGCACATCCAAGTGCTTTACTTTAAAAAAGCAAAGAACACCTAAGTCAGCTTATGAATGCTCTTCAGTGATGCTGCAGTCTTGTGTTTTTGAATACACTTGTCTAATACTATTTTGGACTTTATTTGATTACATAGATTTTTTTTTTTTTTTTCTGCATTGAACTTCAGTCTGTAGAGGATTATGTCTTGGACATAATACTGTTTAGCCATGCTTCTACTGAAAAGGATATAGAGATTGCTGACCTATAGGATTTTTTTTTTTTTTTTTCAATCTCAGTGTATTTTGAACTCTCTTTGTGTATAACAGAATAAGATCATAGGAAGGATAGAAAGCATTCCCTCCCTTTGCCTGGCTGAGTCTTAGAAAGTGAGGAGATCGTTTAGACAAACTGGACATCCACAAATCCATGGACCCCCATGTGGTGCACCCATGAGTGCTGAGAGAGTTGACAGATGTTATTGCTAAGCCACTCTCCATCATCTTTGAAAGGTCTTGGAGGACAGGTGCCTGAGGGCTGGAAGAAAGCCAACATCACTCCAATCTTCAAAAGGAGGCAAGAAGGATGACCCAAGAAACTGCAGGCCGGTCAGCATCACCTCCATCTATGGAAAGCTGATGGAGCAGCTCATTCTGGACATCATCTCCAAGCACATAGAGGAAAAGAAGGCCATCAGGAGTAGTCAGCATGGGTTCACCTGAGGGAAATAATGTTTGACCAACCTGATAGCCTTCTAAGATGGTATGACTAGCTGGGTAGATGAGGAAAGAGCAGTGGGTGCTGTCTACTTTGACTTCAGCAATGCTTTTGACACCGTCTCTCACAACATCCTCGTATGCAAGCTCAGGAAGTGGAATCTGGATGAATGCATGGTGAGATGGGTCATGAACTGGCTGAATGGCAGAGCTCAGAAGGTTGTGATCAATGGCACAGAGTCTGGTTGGAGGCCTGTAGTTAGTGGGGTTCCCCAGTGGTCATTATTAGGTCCAGTCCTGTTCAACCTGTTCATCAGTGATCTGGATGAAGAGACTGAAGTGCACCCTCAGCAAGTTTGCTGATGATATCGGACTGTGTGGAAGGGCTGACACACCAGAAGGCTGTGGTGCTATTCAGCAAGACCTGGACAGGCTGGAGGACAAGGTAGAGAAGAACCTAGTGAAGTTCAACAAGGGCAAGTGTAGGGTCCTGCATCTTGGAAGGAATAAGCCCAGGCACCAGTAAAGGTTGGGGGTGGACCAGGCTGCCCAGAGGGTTTGTGGAGTCTCCTTCTCTGGAGACATTAAAAACCTGCCTGGATGCATTCCTGTGTGATCTGCTCTATGTGAACCTGCTTTAGCAGGTGGGTTGGACTAGATGATCTCAAGATCATCCAACCCTAAACATTCTGTGATCCTATGATTCTGTGATTCTGTTATTCTGTGAAGTGTGAGTCCTCACAGGTAGTAGTAGGTGCAGAGAACACGGGAAATGGGCTGCAGGTGGCCCGTGAAGTCCTGCAGCTATTTCAGCTTGACAGTGACAGTGTGATGATACAGGTGTGCATCAGCCTGTGCACTGATGGCATCAAGAGGCTGTGAGTCTCTGCCTTAAGGACTCACTAACTGAATAAAAAGGTTGAGGTGCTTCTCTGCAATCATGACAATGAAACCCTTATGCTCTGTGGAGGCTCCTGGCTATGAATTGGATAAGGAACATTAACTTGTCTGCAAATAAGACACTTCATCTCCAAAGGTGGATAGATTTAGCATACATTGGTATTTTCAGCTTGTCCTACTGTGTAGTTCCTGGTAGTTTTCTGCTCATGGTGCAGCTTGTTTGACTGGCTTGGTTTGAAGAAGCCAAGAATATGTGCATTAATATTTTTAGTTGTATTGGGAATTCTGGAACCAAATCTCCCACTCATCCTCACTCACAGCACTTGCTTTGCATTGCAGAGTGCTCTCAGAGTGATCAATCTGTTTTCTTTTGCAAGAAATGAAAATCAGAAGCTGTGTTGCAGGAGGACACCTGGCATGCCCCTGTGCTGGAGTATTTGGTCCACAGGACCAGACTGAGATGCTGCAATGTAAATCCACAAATGCATATTTTGCAGTGACTGGGCTCCCAGCACCAACTGTTCCACACTACAGATTGGCTCCTACTGGGCTGCAGTACTTGCTAATGTAGACTCAGCCTAACTGGGCCTTGGCATCCTCTAGAAGACTATAGACCCAGCACAGGCATCAGGAATCACTTCTGGGGTCAGGCATTTTGAAGCCGGGCATTGTAGGATTTGTACTCAAAACACCTTAGTCCTTTCTAGCTGCATACCTAAATACATGTCCCTTCGCATCTACCCATATAATTCTGTTGTTACGTTTACCAAATAACGACATTTGTGATAAGCATCTGAAAGAGAGAAAGGGATTTACAGTCTACATTAAAATCTTTCATCAGGAAGAACATGCTCATTAGTGCAATATTCACTTTAATCTCATCTTTTTCTTCTGCTACTGCACACTGCTCTTCTATCAACACTGATTAGCAGCTAGAAACCTGGCCTGATTTTTTCTTACTCAAGCATCCTGCATATGGGGGATGGACCTGAGCTGTTGGGAGATGGGCAGTGAGGCTCTCTCTGTATTATGTTAATGTTGTCACTCACAATGTTTTCATTATGAGCTTCATTGTTTAGCGTTAATTTCCTGGCTCTTACAAATTATATCAGGATGAATTGTAGCACAAAGGCTTGTAGTCTTGATTTGATTTCCTTTCCCAGAGATAGTGCAAAATGGTTGTCAGTGCAGGTTTTTTATTTTTTTTTCAAATGTGAGTTTTCAGATACTACTTTGCTGATAATTTATATCTAAACAGAATTCTAATTACAGGGGAAAAAGGAAAATTATTTTTTTGTGGGCTCTTTGTCCTTAGTCTTCCAAGCACTTTGCTCCTAGAGCTCTCAATGAAAATACATGGGAGATGTTGGGAAGCCACTTGTCATCACATTCTTAACAGACCTGATGATTTTTCTCTGTGTGTGCATGTGTGTGTGTCAAGAAGAAGATAAAATGTGGCTTGCTTTTTTATTTTATTTTATTATATTTTTAATCAGAAAGCATTTCCTTAGTTCTTACAGATGGCTAAACTACAAAGGTCACCAGCTCTCAAGCACACTACTATCCTTAGTGGCAAAAGACATGATTTAGAGTTGTAAATCTAAAGATCAAAGTTTAAGTGTGCAGATAGTCAATGCAGACTCTCATCTTTTAGAACTGATGTTCGATGGGCACTTGGGAAAACTAACTGTTAAACCATAAGTTAGTCACAGTTTCAGTGTGCTTACTCATCCATGAACATGGACATAGTAACAGACAATAAAACAGGGTCTGAGAATGACTGCTGCATGTTTTTGCAAAATAATAGGGAATGTGGAGTCAAAAGCTCCCAGTTTCCAAGCTGTCATGAAAGGGTATGACTCTTTTATGACTCCTTTTCAGCGTAATCCAAGATTCAGCCTCTAAGTTCTACTCGACTGATTTTGCAACCGAGGAACTATTTTTAAAAAAAGGTATTAGTATTTTTCAGCTATTTTACTTGTTAGATAGGTCCTTTTGTCTTCCTTGGCCCCTTTATTTTTAAAGGAGATATTTCTGGCAGTTGAACACCTTTAGAGTAAAATGCAGCTATAAAGAGATGTGATTAATTTTATTGGTTGCTATAGAAATAAGTAAAGTAGCTGAATACCATTTTTTCCCAGCTGATACATAAATTTGGGACACTATAATACATTAAACAAATTCCTTCTGCACTGGGACAAGATCTCAGATTTTAATGTTTCTTTCAAGTGAAGGCACTTTGGTTTATGACAGGTAATATCTTCCAAGGTACCACTCTGTCTTTGGTCCCCAAAGCTTTCTGTAAGTCACCAAGCTGCAGGATATTTCTTTGCATGCAAAACCTTTTTCTTACATGACTTTCAAAACCTTAATATATGAATATACATGGAATCAACTGGCAGCTGACTGGCTACTGCATATGCCGCATTTGTGATTGCAGCTGAATGCAGTGCTCCAGGAAAGAAAAAAGACTCATAATTTTGGTTGCTGCCAGGCATGGCTCAGGCCATCACTCAGACTTTGCTGTGCAGCTCTGTCAGGCACATCAGTCCTGGTTTGCAGCACCTCTGGTCTCCCATCCCTGAGGCAGTGTAGAGCTGACACTATGGTTTGCAAATGGGTTCAGGTAGGTATATAGAAAGCAGGGGAAAATCAACAACTTTCTGCTACCACTTTTTTCTCTGAAAGCCTTTTATTTTCTTTCTTACTCTTCCTTCCTTCCTTCCTTCCTTCCTTCCTTCCGGGAGAAGAGGAACCCTTTATACTAACAATTGCATTTTAATCAATTGCAATCTGGCCTATGTAGTAGGATTGCAGAATGTTCTGTGTTTAAAAAACTATTCCAGTCTACTAGGGCCACTGGATTAAATCCTTCCCATAAAAATGAACTGTATACTGGTCATAATGTTTTTACAACTAATAACACAACCTTCACCAAGGAGGAAACTCATCTGAATAAGTATCAAAATGTTTGGCATATAATACTGAAATTTCAAGCAATACATTTTCAGAGAGATTATTATTTAATGGTTAGACATCAGAGGTGATGTGTCAGAAAAGAAAAAACAGATGTTACAAATACATTTTCTGTATTTAAGTCACTGAGGGCTCAAACCTAGTTGTCCAGTGCAAACGTGGAGCTGGGTTTTACTTGATCATTAAAGTCTTCATCCTGTTGCTCATCTTGGTATTATCATCACTGTTCTGTATCTCTGTGTATTTCTGCAGTGACCAAGAAAAACTGGTTGAATTAAAATTTCAATGCAAAACTTGTAAAAAATAGGCACCTATATTAAGGCACATGTGTAGTGAGAGAACAACGGAAAATAATGTGTTTCGGTGTAAGCACAGTAAATTGCCATGGATCAGTGTCACAATGATTTTTGAAATATATGAACACTTTGGTGGGGTAAGTATGAAATTGAATTGTAGAAAAATATGCCGGAAGATAGGCAATCTTGCTGAAGTTCAGTGTCACATAAAGCTAGAATTGCCAACAAAACAGGCAGAATTAACATCCTGTGCTTAAGTATCAACAATTTTTTCACAGAGTGATAGCAATTATAAGATTATCTCTGATACAAAATTCTCTCCTTTTCCTATCCCTAAATATTTATTATTTCCACTAGAAAACCTCTCCATTGCAATTCCAAGCAGAATTTTTGGAGCAGATGAGGATCTTGTTCTAGGATGCCCAGTGTTTTTGACACATGAATTATTAGTTTTGTAATCCATCATTGCCCAAGTTTGCAAACGACCAGCCAAATCAGCATGGTTAGCCTAATCTGAGTGAATTCCCCTACTATAGCTGTACCTGTGCTATTGGTACTTGTTCCTTCAGTATTTTCCCCTGTGCACACTTTGCTCTGTCTCCAGGTTCTTGGTGGATTTCCTTTCATCTATGCATGGTGGAGAGACTTACGGGAAGGCAGTGGGCAAGCGACACTAGCAATGATCCTGTGAGCTTGCTTGAGTTTTTGTTTCAGTTTGGGTAAGCCTGCACCCAAGGGTTAAAGGCATAGGCCAAATTAAAAATGACGTGTTTGAAAGCTTTGGATGCAGAGAGGAAGGACTAGGTATGAGCTACTGCAGGATTATGATGCAGAGCTACAGCGTAGACAGTGTGCTAGTGACTCTGAATGCACAGCCCCATATCACAGAGCTTTTTCTAAACCTGGAACTGTTCTACATATGCCCTTGTAACCCCATATGGAGCTCAGGATATACCAAAAGTCCATTAAAAACTACTAATGTCTCTCAAAGACAGTGTTGAATCTGCATTCCTTAATAAACAAATCAGTGGCTAGACCATATTTTGTGACTTTCTGGCTTAAAAAGATGTGGTGTTGTGAGTTAGTAGTTAATTTATCCTCAGTCTGTGTTAGCTGATTGATACAGTGGAGTATCAGATTTGGTGACAATGTTTTACTGCATACCAGTCTTTTTTTTTTTTTTTTTTTTTTTAATATGCAGTTGTGTATAACTTGATGGTGCAAAACTTTATTTTGCAATTTATTATCCAATTTTCTCCTTATTTTACTCAAAAAAGTGAAGTTCAAATATGTATGTTCAGGCAAGAACTTCAGATTTACTGGCTCCTTCTAACATATCATACTTGAAGGCTGTGGAAAGACTGGAACTACAAAGGAGAATATAGAAATAGTATTGCACATCAACTTCCCACCTGGTGATGAACCATCCTCCCCCACAGTGACTTCCCTGAAAACAGAGGTGAACCATGAGACAACAGTCCAAAAACAGTCATGTCATACCCTGTCACAAATTACTCTTTTCTTTTAAAGAAGGTATAGTAGGTCACAGTACTGTTTGTGCAGCCCATCCAAGTGCATCCCTGCTGGCACCTGTGTCCTTGTGAAACAGGCTGACCGACTTGTGAGCAGGCATGTAGCCAGTCTAACAGATGGAGGTGAGTGAAGTCAGCCAATAGACCATGCAATAACTGTGCACCAAGTGTGCTAGCTAATGACAGGATTCCCAGAAACATCCAAACCTCTCCTAGTAATCTCATATTCACATACTGGTACAAGGCAAAGATCAAGAAAATTGCTGTAGTGAGAGAAGTAAAAATACAAAGATGTGCGAAGTTGTTTCTATGTGGTTTACATTAGCAACGTAGCTGTGGTATGTGAATCAACATTTTTAAAAGAGCAAAATTAGGCAGGCAGGGGAGGGGCTAGCTCTCTTCAGAGGAGGTATGTTCAGGGTCATAGGGTACACTGATAACATATTAACTAAAAGAGCCTGATTTCCTGACTCTGTCTTTTGCCTTGGATATGAGAGCAACAAACCAAGAGCAATTTCTTAGCACTCCCACTCTTAATAAGATGAACTTTATTTAATGCCATTGGCAATGAAGACATAGTTCTGTTTATAACAATGATTTTAAACTCATGTGATAACCAAACAGCAGTACAAACCAGTAGAACTATCATGCAAGCAGCTGAAAATGAGGGTCTGGATAAACTGCCACCATAAAGGGAGAATAAAAATGCAATATGTATTAAGGTTTGCTAGTAACTTGTCAGACTCACTCGGTGCATCCTGTGATAATAGCATCTTGTCATTTGCAGAGTAGTGTAATAAAGCTGAGCCAGGCACGAAGAGGAGTGTTATTTGGAATTTGGGATGCTACACAAACACGATAGAAGCTAGTCAGCATTTCTTCTCTGACTGGCTTTTGAAGAGCTTAGAATTGAACCTCTCCAATGCAAAAAGGTTTTCAGTGGAGCAGGGTGTTGTCATGATGCTTTTGGAAATTCTTGTATGGTTGTGAATAGCAAGAGTCAGAAGAAAAGGACAGATTGTGTTGTGTTTGATGGACAGTGCAGTCTAGACTACGAAGCTTCAGAGTCACTGTGACTTCCCCTGCATCATGCACTGGAGAGGGGGCGGAAAACTGACTAAATAGTACCGGTACTTCACCAGGCAGCTGGTCAGGCAAAGGCCAGAGACCTCTGTCCCTCGCTCCCCCGCCTCTTGCCGTTCCCAGATGCAAGCTGAACTGGCACAGGGGTTGCTATAATTTGCTGCTGGTATAGACCAGCAACAAATTACTGCCCTGAGGAGCAAGCAGGAATAGGGAAGAGCATCTCTGAGGCTTAAGGCCTCCAGGATGATTTCTCACACACCACCCATCTTTCAGGGCTCTGCCCAGAGGCCAGAGCTACCCTCTGGAGGATACATCTGAAGCCACCAGAGAGCAGAGAACCTCTCTCCCACCTCCAGAATTTCCCTCTCCCCTTCTGAAGTGTAATCAGTGTAGATAGATGTCAACTTGATTACACTTGGAAAAACAAACCATATTGGTATGTGTCTCAGACCTCAGTGCAGTAGCGACACACTCGCCTACTGACAGACTTCCAACAATACCTTTAGCTAAGGAGACTTAGTTCTACTCGCTTTTCTCTTTTTGCATTTCTCTGTTTTCAAGAACTTTGGACATAAAGGCCCACCTTCCAACAAAGCCTTCTGAGCAATAACTGGTAAAGTAAGGCATTGGTGTGAATAGTGGGGTCATGACTGAATCTCAGAGGGGATATATTCAAATAAGCAGCCAAAAATTCTAAACCCGTGATGGTGAGCCCTTTACTCCCACTGTGAGCTTCCATTTGCATCACCTAATTTACAGGAAATCTTTTTGCCTTTAACTTACTGGAAGAGACTTTAACTCATATTTGAACTTAGCCATTCTTAAAGACAGGTCAGCACATTTTTCTACATATTGGAAGAGACTTATACAAAACATAAGCAAGGCCAGGGACCCCAGTATCTCAGAATCATTGATGTGTTTGTGATCGTCATTAGGATGGGGCATGCATGCAGTAATTTCTCACTGAAAAAAAGTCAACTGAGCAAATGTAGATGCCTGCAATGTAGGTCTCCAAATCCCACCTAAGCATCCAGTGCTATTCAGGATCAGTGGAGAGAGATAAGCAATTCGAGGCGTGATTTATTTTGTCTTGCTTTAGATATCTGTATAAGAACAGATGAATCTCTTCCTTAAAGTGTTATCGATTGCACAAAGTGTTCAGGGTGAGCAGCTCAGGTGTTTGTATCGTAATTAAATAACAATCCTATTCAGGGAGAGTAAAGATTGCAGAAGGATTTAGGTGTTTACATCTGAAATATGGATACTCAGAATGTTTTTTTAGTTGGCGCTTCTCCTTGGAGATACCAAGAGTTCCCGAGGACCAAATCTGTAGACTTGCTGAAGGCAAGCATGCCTGTCTATGAGGTACCTTGACTCCCAGTGACATGCACTGCCCTAGGCTTCCCCTGCTCAAACGAGGGAAAAAGCAAAAAACATCAGTCAGGACAGAGTGTAACTCTGAAATATTAGACAGTATAAGCAAACATGCAAAAATTTGCCTGAAAATCCAGAGATATTATTTTTGTTTGATTTATTAATTAAGTTTCTGGATTGACTGGAAATTCTTCATAAGTAGCGCTTTTGGGCAGTATTTTGGTTATGACTCCTTTTGTAAAAATATCTACTTTCCCCATATAAGGGAAAAAGAAAAAGGCTGTAATGTATATATGATACAGAATATACTCTATCATAACTACAGTGTAATTTGATGTATGTCCTCACATATCTGTGTGTATATGCATATATATGTATAAAAGGCATATTTTCTGAGCATGTTTACCCTTCCCATTGGTAACTTATGGAATGAAGAACAAAGGCAAAATACGTTACCATATCTTGATCATGAGTCTTTTTCTGTTCCTAGACTACATGCGCATTTTTAAAGATCTGTGGCTTCCTAAGGTCTTTGCTGGCTTGTTGTTAAATATGGCATGGGGTAGATGGTAGGATTCAGATTCTCAGAAGTAATTTAATGCATAATTCCTCCTAGAATCTATTCTTTCTTTTTGACTCTCAGCAGAGGTCATCTAAGCCCTAGGTTTCCTTATTTATGCTCCAGCAGCAATACAGTTTTTCCCTTCCATTAATCTGCTTGCGAAAACTTATTGCTGATGGCTGTATTCTTATTCCTTTGGTCCAGCGTGATTTAATGAGAAAGTGACTGTAAATCACCTTCTTTTACCTAGTGGCCCACTCTTCCTTTAGGGGTTCCAGAATATCCTGGATTTCCATGCAATCAATCAGAACATTTATTTTTCCAATAAATCAAACTATTTTCTTGAGACACACTGCTATGTTCAGTGGCAGCTGGTTTCCACTGACCAGGGCAAACAACATAGTGAAGTGAGCTCTTGGTGTGTTGAAATGTTTGCAGGGAAAAGACATTATCAAAACTGCTTTTTGTCCAGTATAATCTTTGACACTTGCCCAACTTTTCTTGATATACATACACAGAGTAACTAAAAGGGGAAAAAAGTACTTTCCACGTCAACAATGGTGAACCCAAAACTGTCATTAACAACATTATCATGCATAAGGAATTATTTGATTTTTCGCAGATGAAGTTTTTTTGATTCTGAAGCATAAATGTATCCCAGAATTCACTCTAAGAATAAGATCATTTTCTGGGATTTCTAGGGCCTAAAGTGACTGATTTACGATTAGGAGAAGTGGAAATAACTGGGAAGAAAAGGGTACTTGTGAGACAGCTAACTTCTGAGCTTCCCTTAAAGTCCTTTGTGCCTGAATGAGATCTACTGTCTGCTCAGTAACACTTTAAAAAATAACTCAGCTGGATTATGAGATGTCCATCCACAGTTCACTAATCCAGAAAATTTTGTTCAGAGAAGTCAGAGGCCTTTGAGATGGAGGGGAACCCTTGCGTTCTCTGAAAATGCAAGTCCCACATGAGACTTTTACTGTCTTACCGTCTTTATTCCCAGATACCAATGGTGCAGGTTTTCTAAGAGAATATGTCCAAGACTACTTGGGACCACAAGACCAATCACCACAGCACTGGCAGGCATGTGGTTGGTCCAGATTGGCTCACAAGACCTTTCTGCCCCAGGTTCCCAGCATAGCATTTTCCAGCGCCCCATGGTAGACGTAGCTGATCAGCACAGAAAAGCAGAGGCCTCAGTATGTTGCTAAGAACATGTGAGAGAAGATATCAGGACTGTCGGTGTCCTAGAACCAGAAATAGCACAATATTTTTATAATTGTGTATTATATTATTTTTACATCACAGTTTGGCCAGGGTTCAATTTTTTTTTTTTAATTTTTTAAAACAAGTGGAAAGCAATGTTTCTGGCTTTTGATGAGAGAGCATGAAACAAAGGGTCTGAATTTTGCCACTCTCAGTTATCACAAACACCACCCTAGCTTGCAGATAATTCTACTTATCTATGTAAAAGTACTTTTCGATTAGGGTGAAATGGAAACTGAAAAAGATAGAGTAAACTCCATTTTCTTTGAGGTTAAATAGAATAAAATTCTCCTCTATCTCTGGTTTTGTTTTCTATTTTGCCTAATTTCTGGTTTTGAAGCTGTTCTCTCCAAGTGAATGAGCAGTTCAGTCACATGTGGTGTATAGGGGTGGAAGAACTGGTTTCTCAGACACATCAAGGTGGAATAGTAATACTGGTTTCCTGACATGAGGAGCAATCTGAAAAACAGTGTGGAAACATCTGAGAGAGAAATGAGCAAGAAAGATGTCTTTGACAGTCTATGGAGGGGAATGTCAGGCCAAGCAGGATCTTCAAGGCTCATGAGAAAGGATTATATGCGGGAGCTTTGCTAATCATAGAACAATTTAGGTTGGAAACGACCCTTGTGGCAGTTGCACATCTGTCTGAGGTCTGGAGCCTTCACTAGGACAGTTTAGCACGTTTTGTGCCCCACCGTGCCTGTGCCCATGTACACACCTAGGGTGGTGCTGACAGTCATGTCCTCCCCACCAGCGGGCAGGGTGACTTCACCTCCCGTCAGCTGAGAGGGCAGGATGGGTGGGACCCTCAGTCGATTGACAGGGTCCTAAACAAAGTAGGTGCCCAGAAAAGCTGAGAAGCTTCTGGACTATATTGTAATGCCCACAGCCAGATCTGACCAGGCTATAAAACAGGGTCTCCAACAAAGACCCCCTTTGAATGGTCTTCTTGGAGCAGTAGGTCTGTGAACTAGTGCCATCCCCTTAGACTGGGACGCCATCTAAGGAGACTTCCTGGGATTGAGAGCACCTCGCCTCCTCGTCTGGTGAGGGGTTATTTGCTGGATACATCCTTGAGTGAGTCGTTACCTAACCCAGGCACGTGTGAGCCCTCGCCCAACCCAGGCAAGTGATTATTTCTTCTGCGTACCCTTGAGTGAGAGACTTCTAGTTTGTTTCTTGTGATTGAATGCGTGCACGATGCGGATCCTCATTATTCTTACGTTGTCATACCCCAGTAATCTCCTCAACTGATACCTAAACCTGTTTCTTATGTTGTTGGAGTGCTGAATAATTATGTAGACCCTGTTTCTAGTTGGTGTATTTGCTACACTTTATCAGCTAGAATAAAGTCTGTTTTAGAACTTGTTGTCTGCCTAAAATTTACTTTTGGGGTGCCTCCGTGACAACCCTTAAGATCGTTGAGTCCAATCATTAACCTAGCACTGCCAAGTCTGCCACTAACCCATGCTCCTAACTACCACGTTTACATGCCTTTTAAATATCTCCAGGGACGATGATACAACCATTTCCCTGGGCAGCCTGTTCCAATGGTTAATGATGACAGAGGAATGTCATCATGCTCTGGCTGAACAGGCTTTTCTCTTTGTCACAGGAAGCATGTGTTGTCCACATGGGTTAGCATGACCACCTTTCCAAATCACATTTCTCTGGACTGCAATGCAAGCCCCCAACCCTGGGAAGCAGACTCAGTCCTCAGATGTTGTCTTCTTAACAAGAGGTGGCCTAGGATGATATGACTGAAAGGGTCCTCTCTTACATCAAGAACAAGGTGAAGCTGAGGCGTCTCGCCTTTTCCTTCTCCAAGTCACAGGAGAAAACATGATCCAGAAACAGAATCAAGTCAAGTCCCAAACCAGGTTGTTTCCCTTTGTGGCAGGCTTTCTTCTCTTTCCCTGTGTGTATGTTTTGTTAGACTGAGTATATCTTTGCTTGAGACAGTTCATGCATAGCATTTGGAAAGGTTGGTTCTTCTTGACGTGTGTGGCAGGGAAGGAGGTCTTCTTACTTCTTCCTGGATGGACTGCCTGGGGGAAACAGGCATGTTGGAGGGTACAGTTAACCACTTCACAGACGAGAACTCGGATGAAAATTTATGGAAAAAGAGAAATAATGATATCTTAAAGTGACTCCTGCAATGGAGTCCTTTACCTAGATGGCTGAAAGGCCATGCAGCAGTCGCAGAGCCAGGGAAGGCAGCTGTGTTGGCTGCCCAGACATGGACTGAGAGCGGGAGGGGTGACATGGCAGAGTTCAAGTGTTCACTGCCAGCTGTGTGTCATCTTGCCTGGTGGCAACCAGCAGACATCACGCAGCCAAGTACCTCTCAAAAAGAAGTCCTTTTAGTTTTCCTTACGAAATCTTTTCACTTTCAAGGAGGTGTGTGTGATAGAGTGTGTGAGATTATGTGGGATACCAGCAACAAAAATAGGTCTTTGCTGCTTTTTAAGGATTACATTTGTTAAAGTGCTTATTGAACATAGAGCTGCAATAGAAATAAAGATTTATTTATTTATTTACTTGCATTTCCAATTTATTGATTAAATTTTCGTGAGAAGACTGATTTCCATTAAAAACATTTTGGTGGAAATTTCATTATCTAGAGGTTTTGTACATAGAATCTTGAAAACAGCTTTAGCAAAAAGGTAAGTAAAAGTAATCTATATGGTTCCATTTTCAGGCACCTAAATTATATAACCTCAGCCCAGTGTATTAAAACTGTATTTGTACACGCTTACATTACTGAAACTTTCATTTGCTAGAGTCCAAGTACTGCTGCCATGTATAAAGTACTCGGTGAGGTACATCCATATGCTGTTGAAGTAGCATGAACGTGTGCACTGATGTTGATCCAGAGGAAGCCTAGGGGTCCCTTCGCTCTTGTACGCTGATTATTTCTGCCAGGCCCAGAGTAATCTGCATGAGAGCACGGGGGCCATGGCTTGGTGACAGGCCGTACATGCAAACAGAAAGCTTGCTTGATGCTTAGAAGTCTTTTTTTCCTGAAGGTGCTGCGTAGTAACATCTTTGAGTGGTAGGAGAAGACAGCGTGGGGCGGATGGGAAGGACCCAGCCCTATTGCTCTGGGGCTGGGGTTAGTTGGTGCACAGCGCGCTGTTAAAAGGGGGCCCAGAAGTGTTCCTTCTCGAACCCTGAATGTAAAGACATAAAACATAAACCGTGTAAATATGCCAGAAAGAATGATACTTTCATGTTTTTGTGCTAAAAATGGGTGAGGGAATTGTCAGGACTCTTGTGAAGAAAAATCATAATGTATGACATTAAATATTGACAAAATATCTGTTCTGCCACTCCTTTCTATTATGTCAGTATGCAATTCTTTCAAGGTAAGGTATGATTTTAGTGTCCCCTCTGTAATACCGTATAACACATCAGAACAGTATTGTCTTGGAAAAATCAATCCACTTTCCCTATTCAAAGGCGGATTAAAAATACCAGCTTTTGTAGCCATTTTATTTTTTATCTTTTCATTGTTAAGCTTGTGTCATGATTAATCCAAAATATAAATATTTTTTGGAATGTAGATGGCTGAAAAGCTGATTGGAGAATCATGAGAGAAGTGAGGGTCTTAGTTTGAGTGATTAGTGACAACACCTGTGTAGTCATGTCTTTAAAATACTAAAAAGTGATGGTGTAATAGGGAAAGTGTTTACTGGTGGGATCAATAAGATGCTGTGCCTATAAATAACTGACAGGAAGAGATATCTTTTGTTTTGCACTGCAAACTGCACAGTTAAGTTGACAATGAATGACTTTTCATGCTAGATATCCTATGTAATATTGTGTTCAGCTGAGAAATGGGTGTTGCAGCCTAGCCAGATAAAAGCAGGACTTAGCATGCAGTAGACTCAGTTCTTTACCTGATAGTTATTTAGTGAACTGAGTAGTCCTAGTAAGTGACTAGGACTTATTCAAAATAACACAAGCGACATGCAAATGCTCATTATTCTAGTTAAAAAACAACACTGAATACATTCTTGTGCATGACGGTATCTTCACATTTCAATGATTTCTGCTACTCATTTGATCTTAAAGTAGTAGTTATCATTATGTAGAGCTGTTTCAGTTTAGAAAAAAATGCTCTTATTCAGCTGTGATGATGTGTACCAAACAACCTTTTGATTTTACCTGAAATAAAATATGAGGACTTTGAGCTGCGTGTGCGTATCTGTGAGCACATACGTGCACATGCACACATGGGTATTGGCATTGTGACACAATTCAAACACCACGGGTGCACGCACATACATAGAAGAGAAAATTATTTGTTTCGTGCATATTTTCTTGGCACTTGCAGTTTGGTTAGATGTGAGATAGATGAAACATTTGCATCTTCTATCTGCATAATGAGTTCTATACAAAATGATTGCAGCTAATGCAAAAGACAGGGTGGCATGTTTTCAGTTTTAATGGGGACACTCAGAAAACTTCCAATCTTTCTTGACATTTCTTATAGCAAAATAAATGTGGTCTAGGTTGGAGTGTCTATTATGAAAATAAGAGAAGAGCAAGTCAATTATATTTCAATGACTGAATAGCCAGGGGTCCTCATTAAAATGATCAGAAAGGCTGCAGTGTTGCTTTCCTGTATGTAGCCACTGATTAAGTTGTATAAGAATGACATGGCCTTTTTGGGAGAAAAGCAGAGTATGCCGTGGTCTCGAGCCAGCCAGCCAGAAACCGTTGACACTTATAAAAGTGAGATGCGCACTCCATCAAGAAAGGGAAGTTACTACTTATGGGGTCATGGACTCCTGATGTATTTAAAAATAGTTGTGGCTGTTTTATTGGACACAGTCAGAGAAAGCTTTGAATTTGCACTAGGCTGTAGGAAAATGCCTGCGGTATGGTGGTGATATGGTATGTTTTCCTTTCCGCTGGCTTCGATGAAGTATACATAGCTTAACAGAATAGTACTATTATTGCAATCTTTGTGTATTTGGACCTTTAAGCAATATTTTAGTTATCAGTTCATTACTATTCATTTCTTAGAATTTAAATTTTTCTTATTTGCCAATTATTTTTTTGGTATAAAATGTTAGGAGAAAAAGGCTCGGTAATTTTTTTCCCGGGAGAGACTGTATCCTGAAACAGTAAAAAGAACATTTGTTTAACCCTCCTGAGGGGCTGCAGTCTAAGGAAATATAGGATTGCCTAAGACTGGCTAATCTCAGATCAAGCGGCTGTAGAATTTTTTTAAAAACATGTTTTCCTCTTCATGTTAGTCGATAGACCTTAGATATTTATTTAAAAATAATCCTTCTGCAATTATATTTTATACAATTTCACTTCATAAAGGATACTTATGATAAGAATTGCAATAGATATACTTTGCATTTTTTTTTAATTGGAAAGAGATGTAGAATGTTAACATTTTATGTTTAAGAGTTATACCAAGCAGAACAACACCTCCCATGTGTTAATTAAGATGTCTAGGTTTAAGTTTCTTCCCCTTTTAAATAAATCACAGTTTCTGAAGATGAATTGAAAAATAAAGTATGAGATTTAACAGTGACCTTTTTTTATTACAACAATGAGGCAGTTTAAAACAATAATCTTCGTGTTCCACTGAAGTGGAAATATACCTCAGCATTGTCTTCTACTTTTACCATCTGACTCACATAAATACTAATGCAACAAATTAAACCAAATAAAATCTTTGACTGCAAGTGCTAGTTAATCTAAGCTTGTATTCTAAGTCAAACCACATCATACAGTGCTCCGTCATTAACAATGTTTCATTATAAATTAAGACAATCTGTGATTTCCATTACAGTCTGCTCACATTTTGATGAAATTATTTTCAGACTCAAGAAAACCAACAGTAAGAGACACTATAAGCTAAATACATTAATGTATCAGGTACTTTAAACTAATTTAATTTACTAAAATTAGCTAATGATGCAGGTAAATGAAGATGTTCTTTCTTTACAATTCAGGAGCTCAGTTACAGACCATGGAAACTGCCAGTGCTTGCAGTCAACAAAAAAAGAATTGGTAATTTTGCCCATCATTATGTACCACAAGGTGCCTCCTTTGTTTTAATTCTTTATTTACACATGTGGCATCTAAACAGAAGACAAGTGTCTCTGCCTTATTTCCTTACAAATGCATGAGTTGCTTTAATGCTTTTCCATATAGTTTATGTGATATTTTGACTTTTCAAAGTGTTTGTGAAATTCACTCAGTCATAATTTCTTATTTAGTAGATACAGAATTTCATTGTATTAAAAATAATTTGGTTTATTTTTCTTCTTACCAGGTAGCAATATGTAACAATACCTTATATTTTGTATGTATTAATTTTTGCAATGGAAATAAAATTCATAACTAGGAAGCTGTTGATAAGGCTACTTGTATGTGAGGAGAGATACAATTATTGATGTAGTACCTTGAGTAAGAACACGGCATTATCACGATTAGTGCTCGAATGTGGTTCAAAACATTCAGATGTCTTTCAACATTTTAGCAGCTGGTCTAGTATATCTTCTCAGCATTATGTAGTCCTGAAATTACATAATGACTAAGGAAGGTAAGTAGAGTTATTTATTGAAAAAGCTTTGAAAAGTTTTGAACAGTGAACAGTAAATCTTGAGAGTTCTTAGGGTACTCTGGATTTATGCTTCTCAGTGTTCACAAACATGCACAAAGTAAAAATACTCTTCAGAGTGACTGAGGAGATATATTTAGAAACCTTGCCATCCTTCTCCAATGTACTTCCATAGATTTATGATTTGTGCTTTTTTTTTTTTAAAAAAAAAAAGGTAAAAAAATAAGGTATTACAAGTCTTTGAAATAATTAATGCTCTAGTCGCTGTTCTCTGGAAGTGAATCAACAGCAGCAGACCCCAGCAGCCTGTTCATCTGACTGATATGTCCTTCCAGGCTGCTCGCACTCATTCTGAAAAATCACCTCAGAGTTGATGTTTCTGAGGGGAAACATCTTCCACGAGGTGGATATGATTGTACTCTGTGTGTAGAAGTTTCAAGAGCAATTTGCCATCTTTTGGAGGCAGAATTTCTCACCTGACCTACTCAGCTGTCTATAGACATGTATGAAAGAAAAGGAAGTTTGGAGGAAACGTTTTGTGTTGTTATCTGTGTCTTTATTCAAACCTCATTTTTCTGGTAAGAAATGTAATGCTGAAGTTGCATTATAGAAAGTGTGCTGTGCATCTTTTAAGGGTTTATACAAGATTAAGAGATTAAAGTTGAGAACAAGTTACTGTGTATGAATTCAAATGCAAAATATCCTCATTATAATAATTCACAGAGAAAAAACCCTACTGTCATAGAATCAGAATTTGCCGAACATGACCTAATGTCAACAATGAATTCCACTTTAACCAGCCTTTCAACCTGTGTATCGTCAGAGTAATTGGTCTTTTAGTTGATTTGACTAACTGACAGCTAAGCCACTAATAATTACCTGTGGCAGCATTTATATTTTTTTCTTTTACACTATAGCACAAGATCAATGAATATATTTTAAATATTAACAGTAGTTGAATGTTTAGATTATAATTTAAATAATTATTTATGGAAATATGACTACAGATCTGTGCTTACAATAGAGACACTTTTTAATTTGATTAAAGAGAAAACAGCAGCATATCTGCCCATCTAATTTTGTGGTTAAACTATTCATGACTTATAATAATATATTAATTTTGTCAATTTGTTAGGGTATCATTTCAACTTTTTGACAAGCTTTCATCTTTATTTAGCTGAATTCAGGTTCAACACAGTGCTTACTTAATAACTTATGCTTTATGAAGCTCTTCAAGAACATGATATTCTCACTACCATCCACAATTTTCTTACACTGTGGTGTTGAGGCTCTTTAACATAATGTGTTTCCATATGAATGATATACATAAAGCCAAAGCATATCTATGCATGATATTGGCAGAGTAGAAATATGCTGCAAAGACATACAAGAAGAACGTTATGCTGGAGAACTCATTTCAGAGGTAAGCTAAAGATAAGGGCTCAGTAAAAGCTAAACCAATACAACTGTTTGTTCCTTTACAAAATAATAGTTTGGGTACTGTGTTTTGTTTTTACTAAGAAGACATATTTGCTTATAGAGATGAGGAACATTCTTTGATTATGACTGAATAAAAAATAATAGACTGGGTAATAATAAGCAATGTTTTCAAACTTAAGCTATTCTTATTCACTGAAATTTCCAAATATCAGGTTTCAGTTATGGAACTAGAGATATTTGATTTTAAATATAAAATTTCAGTTTCTAAAATATCTTATAGTATGTCTGTTTATCTCTCAAGCTAGCTATCATTTACATCCCACTGGAAAAAAAAAAAATTGCAGATTCTCCTGTACGGCATCGTGTTACTCTTCTATTCTGACAATTGTGTCATTTTAAAACTAATGAAATATAACCATATTGGATTACTAATTGGTTTCAATATCTGAATAAAAACTCAAAGTATTTCTTTCCAAAGAGTGGTTAAAAAAATGTAGACATATTTAGACTTTCTTTCTGTAGCTATAGGAATTATCGGTATTTTTCATGTTTTTGTAAGTGTATTAAAATGTTATCTGAAGATTCTTATTAGTAGTATATCATTATTCTTGAGAGTATGTTGTTGTGTTTTAATTACATATCTTATTTAGCTGATGATATTAAAAAAGTAAAATTTTGTTGAAAAATTGAGCCAGATATTTAGCATAACTGAGGAAAGTTAATTATCATATATTCCAGTAAATGTATGTTTTAAAAAAGTATTTGACTGAAGAAACTTAGCATATAGTGGACCTTGGAAGGTATTTAAAAATCTAAGACGAAGACAGTTAAAACTCTTATAGTTACTTAAAACAGCAACTGAATATATCTTTAATGCACCCAAGTGTGCATATGTTTCTTTAGTGGTTAGTCTGATGTATAACAATTCTTTTTTATCTACTTATTTATTCAAAGTCAGAGAAGCACTGTTGCTAGAATAAGTACTCTTCAGGCATTAAGGATTTGCTTCTCTATCAATGCATTTCAAAAGAAGTCTTACTACACTGCCTTTTTAATAAATATTTTAAAAACTTTCTTGAACTAAGAATAAAGATAATTAATTTCAACTATATGATAGCTTTAAAACAGAGGAGTTTATCTGTTTTTTATTTGGTTAACCTACTTGTTTGGCCCAGCTTGCCATTACAAAGTATCTGAGGGTAAGTGATAACATAACATCTTCTGGCATATGTGAATACAGGAAGTCTGTGATTTTTCTGTTCATTTCAAAGTATTCTTTATTAATAAATTAGGCAAAAATTGTGTACAGATTTCTACAGAAGATAAATATTGTTGTTTAAACTGTCTTTCAGTGTTTTCAAAGAACAACTCATTATAAGCTTACATCTTGTTCCAATGAATTTGCATCAGAGTGAAACAGAAAAGTTTTTGTTGAATTACCCTAAACAGGAAATGAAAGAAAAGTGTTCTCCCTTAAGTATATCGACATTTCAGTGATAATAAGATGTATAAGCTCAGTACATGTGGATGCATCATAATTATATCATATGCTATTTTTTGTATATTGTCTTATTGACCCTAAACCATGCATTAACAATTATAAATGCATAAATTACACTTGTTTAGACACTCAGAAGGTCAGGAAATTAGAAGCAGTCATAAAATATATATGTTTTTTAAAATAATTACTGCAAATGTGCTTTTAACTAAGATATACCAAAAATGTCATACAGCAAATGCTACCTGACATTTTAAATCCACTCAGAAAAGAATAAAGTGATTGCTTTTGGCTGAAGAGGGACCATTACGGTAAAAGAAAAGTCAAGTGTATGGACTAAAAATGAGAGAGAATGTTTAAAATAATATTCAGGTAACTTAGGTTGTAGAGCTTGTTGAAAGTAAGGATACATGCTTGCAGGTCTGTCATTGACATTACTGAACAATTATAATAATTTTCCATTAAAAATCTCATTAAAATTTAGAACTTATACAAGCAGTATGTTTGATACCATTTGCAAATGTTATTTAGAGTTTTCATACACTGTATCATAGGCAGAAATATTCTAAGAAATGCTAGTGAAATATCAAATAGGTAAATTAGTCTCAGTTATTACTGTCTGGCTTTTAACATGTAACTGCTTATCTCTAACATAGAGCATTGCTGCTTTCCTTGGAGACCTGCTAACAAGAGCAAAATATGGATAATAATATTTAATGTGTAGATTATTTATTTCAGCTTTGAAACCAATCAGATCGTTTCGTTGCTTCATTACAATTCCTATAATTCTGCATGGGTCCGTCAGCCTCATATACATTTCAATTTATCTGCTATCTTTCAGCTGCCTTCCTGAACACTTGGTGCTCATGCAAAAATCGAAACAACATTCCAGTTTCCACCTTTATCTCATATCAAGATTCACAGAAAAGTACTTCGTATGTAAATAGTCCCTTCTCTTTGACTTTGTCAGTACAGAGGGCTTCATGAAGTTGGAGTCCAGAAAATATCTACCTCTCATGGCTCTATCTTGCTAAAATTCCTTATAAACCCTCCTCATAGCATCTATAAAACAATGTGTAGGCTCTGAGTAGTAGGCCCTGAATATGAATAAACTTGAGCTATAGAGAATCATAGAATCATTGCACTTGAAAGAGACCCTCAGGATCATTGAGTCCAGCCATAACCTAACTCTAGCACTAAACCATGTCCCTAAGAACCTCACCTTTTTAACATCCCTTTAAACACCTTCACGGATGGTGACCCCAGCACTGCCCTGGGCAGTCTGTTCCAATGCCTGACAACCCTCTCCATGAAGAATTTTTTCCTAATATCCGATCTAAACCTTCCCTGGCACAACTTGAGGCCATTTCCTCTCATTCTATCACTTGCTGCTTGGGAGAAGGGACCAACACTCTCCATGCTACAACCTTGTGTGAATGTAAAATTAATTCATCACTAACGTAACTGCTGATACTGGCATGAGGACATCATATCTTTTAAGAAGGCAACTCTTGAACAGATGACAACTGGCTAGCTGGACTCAAGAGGAATAAAGCTGTAATAATAATAACTAATATAGAGAGATGTTTTGAAGAAGAAACCGTGCCTCAGTCATTATCTTTTTTTTTTTTTCTTAATTCTTCTTTTTAAATACACTGATTATCAAACTTTTAGGAAACCTGTTTGATATTTTGCTAGATATGACCAAACAGAAATGGACAAATTCCCTCCAAGAACACAAGAGCAGTTGTGTTTCTCTAGTTGATGTCCTGTTTATGAGAAAAACCAACAGAGGGTACTGTGGGGGGTGTAAGTACAGGGTAATGCCTCTCCCGAAATGTTCTCTCAGCTTCAAGGAGCAGTTGAGAACCCTCATTTTTTTTCTGCCTGAAAGCTAGAAAACAACAGGCTGCCTTCTCCAATACAGTAGTATCTGTAATCACAAGTCCAGATGAATTTCATTGACTGCATCTACCATTGAATGTAAAGACAAGCCACAAATTTCAGGGAGTCCAGAAGCGATTGCCTGCCTTCTCCACGGCTCAGGCTGTGGGAAAACCTCTGCATGAGAGCGTCCACTGGCTTCAATATCTGATGCAGGTATCAGTTTAACACTTTGGTCCCAGCTTTCCAGGCAGCAAATGGGTTGAACTCTGAACACCTGATAGTGCTGCATGGCTCCAGGATGGCCAAGGAGCTGCTGTGAAAACTGCTAAACATTTGCAGTTTCAGAAGTTCCTTGTGCAAAGTAGCGGGAGCCCCAAAACTGCCAATCTGCAGTGTAAATCTCACAGTCTGCCTTTCAGAACACTGAAATTCTTCATTGGATCTGAGCAAAGATCCATCTACCATGTTTTTTTCACTTGTACTGTGCCTAGTTAAGAGGATAAGAAAAAAGGAGACAGCAGTATTGTCCTACAGTATTCTTCATTCTTCAGTGTTTTGTAGTTCAGAGAATGCCAGAAACACAGAAATAACATTTAAGTATGAATAATATTAATAGCTCCAAATGGATTTTATTAATGGATTTTTTCAGCTGATATTTATTTTTCTACATTTCAACGTCTTGTAGCAAGGATTTCTATAGCTTAAGAGCTCCATTTGTAAAGATTGCAGCCTTTTTTTGTTTTGAATCTGCAAGCCGTAGTTTCATGTGATGTTCTTGTGCTGGAAGAGACAAAAACCCACTGTTCCCTATTCACTTACAAGGCTCATAATTTTCTAGACTTCAGTCATTTCCCTTTTGTTTTCTCTTTTTGGAGCTGGGGAGCCCTAGTCCAGTTGTTCGTCATAAAGAAACTGCTATATTTACTTGCTTGTCCTCTTTTGATCCAGCTATACATTTGATCCTCTTCTCTGTACCTTTACCAGTCCTTCTACACTCTCTTTCCACCCAGGCCACCAGCACAGATTGCATTAATTATGAGAACCATTAATTTATACAGTGGTATAATACCCTTCTCTGTTTTCTAATAATTTCTTAATAATTCTCATTTTTCAGATTCCTTTTTTGATTTCTACTCAGCATTAAGCATTTTTTTCCCCATAGAACTACCTGTTATAACCCACTTTTGTTTTGTTTTGTTTTAAGAGGTATTAGCCAGCTCGAAGATGACTGCTATGTAAGCAAAGATTCTTTTTCATTTTTTTTTCCCATGGTCCCTTTCATCTACACTGAACTTTCTCTGTCATTTTATCTTCCAGTCGCTCAATATCGTAACATCTGCACAGTCAACACTCTACTACCTTAAACAACTTGATCATTCAGTAAACACTGTCATCTCAGAAGTGCCCCTTCTTTAATATAGTTTCTGAGTATATCCAGAACATGGGACTGAATTTCCCTTTAAACTCAACAGCAGTACTGTATGACTTGATACTTGCTGTTTCAACACATATGATGAATTCCTTTGTAACATTTTCTATTTTACAAAGAAGCTCTTTGACACTAGTATTTTAGTGTCAGGATCCCATACATTAGCCTTTCCCTTACCTTTAATTATATATTATATTAGAATTTTACCTTATTATGAATACATTACTCTGCAACTTGAAATGAATACAGAAAATATTTTTTTATTCTATTTTGGAAGTTTAAGTATTTGTTATTGGTCCTTAAAGACACTACCTAATACAAAGTGAGATTGTGTAACCTAACTTCAGATAGATGAATTAATTGTTTCAATCAAAGCTAGGCTACTGCTGTAGCAAATGAAAAAGACATAGTTGCAGTGCAGTTGCCCTCATTTGAACACTTAGCTGAGCTGTAGAAGTTGAATATAGATAACAGGATGACCATGAGCCAGCACTGTGTTCTTGTGACCAGGAAGGCCAATGGCATCCTCTGGTGTATTACAAGGGGGGTGGTCAGTAGATCGAGAGAGGTCGTCCTTCCCCTCTACTCCACCCTGGTGAGACACCATCTGGAATATTGTGTCCAGTTCTGGGCCCCTCAGTTCAAGAAGGACAGGGAACTGCTGGAGAGGGTCCAGCGTAGGGCAACAAAGATGATTAAGGGAGTGGAGCACCTCCCTTATGAAGAAAGGCTGAGGGAGCTGGGTCTCTTTAGTTTGGAGAAGAGGAGACTGAGGGATGACCTTATTAATGTTTACAAATATATAAAGGGTGAGTGCCATGAGGATGGAGCCAGGCTCTTCTCAGTGGCAAACAATGATAGGACAAGGGGTAATGGGATCAAGCTGGAACACAAGAGGTTCCACTTAAATTTGAGAAGAAACTTTTTCTCAGTGAGGGTGACAGAGCACTGGAACAGGCTGCCCAGGGAGGTTGTGGAGTCTCCTTCCCTAGAGACATTCAAGGCCCGCCTGGACACATTCCTGTGCGACCTCACCTAGGCGTTCCTGCTCCAGCAGGGGAATTGGACTAGATGATCTTTTGAGGTCCCTTCCAATCCCAAACATACTGTGATACTGTGTAATATAACCTTACCTCTGAATGCAGTTAACATTGCAGGTAGATATAAAGACAAAGCATAAAACATTTCCTAATGTAATTGTTCAAGTTTATTGTATAGTCCATGAATTATTTCAGTATATCTGGCATTATTGCTTAAAACCAAGGCCCTTGGATAATTCCTTGGTAAGAATTACGCTGTGGTGTGTTATGACTTGATGAGCTAGTAATGGTGAGCACTGGTAAAGATAAAATGCTGAACACTAGCTCACACGGTGAAACAAGCCATACTTAGCAAGGCCACTGGGATCTGATGTACAGATTTGATAGCAGGTTTTCCAGTTGTCACACCATTTGAGAACCATTAATACATCTGCAGAAGCTGACCCAAGATGAAGGCAGTTTCTTCAAAACTTTAAAAGTAGTTTTTTTTTTTTTTTTTTTTTTTAACATGATTAAGTGTAAAGGAAAGGAATTCCTGTGAAGTTGGAAGGGGGTGATATCTGCCACCTGTGATAAAACTTAATTCTCTGTTGACTCTGTATGATTTGGATTTCTGGAGTTTGTTTTACAGATTCCAACTCATTTGTACTTTCTGTGGCTACATGAAAAATTAAGAGTAATTTGTAACAGTAAACAAAATATTTTGAGTGTTTTTTAAGTAGACATGACAGAGCAAAGGAATTCATGTTGTGTATGGTCTACAAAAAAAGTCTAGAGTTTATCTCCAGTGTAAGTGGCATAAACTCCGCTGTAAGTGCTATAAAAAGATGCTGTAGATGAATGATCAGTTGTTGATTTGTCTTGTCTTCCCTGTACAAGGAAGACACATAAAGAAATCGTTAGCGTGGAATTTAGATAATTTTTAAATTGCACTTTACAGGTGACAGGAAACTGCTGGTTTTCAAAATGTATTTCATTACGATATTGTGATCTTTAGGTTCTCCAGGATTTAGTTCTAAAAAACCAAGTAAATATATTCTAAACTGACTTATGATAGCCATGAAAGACATGAAAGTCTCAAAGAACTTTTCCTATGCAAATTGGCAAGAAAAAAATTGTCTCCTGGCTGATTGCTCAACAATCTTTATTGATCATGTTCCCTCAACTAGTTAGATATGGATGTCAACAATTTGACTGAAACTTCGTTTTGAATTTGTTGATTCCACTAGGTTATTTGACAATAGTATCAAAGACAGTGTCAAAGATCTCTCATTTTTTACATTGCTCCCATAAGAATTGACTTCTCTTCAGTAATTTGCACAGATAAGTACTTTAACTGAAGTCAAAATTTATAACGTTGTAATATTCTTCAAATAATTTAAATTTCTAAAAATAGTTATTTTTCTTGCTGTTACTTTTTACAACAATTTATTATTTTTGATAACTAAAAATATTTTGGAAGCTATTTATTTTCAGAAATATTTTCACTCTCCTTCATTGTTTTAAAAGTGCTCGAGTACTAGCTGATTACACTTTTATGCTCAGAAAGACATAAAATACTGAAGAGAAAAAAAAATCCTCCAGGGACTGACAAACTTGTTTTAGGGAAATTCAGACTGCAAAACCAAGTTATTTTCATTACCTCCTTCTTCTATGAAGCTCCCTTAAACATCCAAGTAATGCTTTCTTTTCATCAACTATTTCATACTGTTTCATTTTCACATTCATCATACAGCAAGGTTTTTTTGGTGTAAATATTTAGCTTAAGTGCTTCTTGCTATTGCTCTAAGTCAATGGTATGAAAGCCATTGTTCCAGACCTTGCCTTCTGTTTTAAAATGAGAAGACAAGGTGTTTGAATGAGGAGAATATTAAGAAAAGAGAAAAATGTACAAAACTCGAGGGGCTGTTGGTAAGCTTTAGAGAAACCTGAAGCTCTATTTCTGCAATAATATTTTTCTTGTCTTCTTGGAAACTTTGTTCTCTCAAGGAATAAACAAGATATTTCTGATGATTAAACAGTAATCATAAAGCAATTCTGTTGTGTGTATCTGTAATAATTAACAAATTTGTGACTTTTTTTTTCCCCAACTGCAAAGTGCTCAGTCTTTTAACTGAGCTGCAGACATATCACTTTAATTATATCTTTAGACTTTGAAAAAAAATTACACAGCAGAAGGATGACACATACGGAGCTGATCACAGAACAGTGGTTCAGTAAAGTCAGAACCACATAATCTGTCAGAAGCTGACCTCATTTTTGAATGCTTTTAAATTATATGAGTGGTTTTGCAATGAGTTTGGAAAGACAGCTATATGCATATTCAATTTCGATTCATTTTTTCTCTATGCTTTATATTTTTACTGCTTCTGTTATTTTTTTTTTCTTAAATGAACTGTCATGCTTCGCATTTCAAAGTAATCAACAATTGTTTGTCAATAGAAGATCTGAGTGACAAAGTGCACATTTCTTGTAGCCATAATGTCATAATACAAATGGTAACTCTGAAACCTATTAACATACTAAGCAAGACATCCTAATTTAAAAATAAAATAAAATTCACAGAGTGTATATTTATGTTTTCTAAGGAAAGATAAACCATGATGTTCCCACTAGTCTACGACTTTCCTCTTTTCTGCAGTGAAAACCAAATAGCCATAACCATAATTAAAGAAAATTCAGGGCCAAAGTTGAAACTACGTCCTGGAGCCCTCTCTAAATTTAGATCTCAAAAGACACAGCTGTATAAACGGGCTTTTCCTCCTCTGTACTATTCAGCAAACCTCTGTTATTTCACTAACATTGATAAATGCAAGTTAAAGGAATGCAACACATGATAGAGAAAAGATGAAAAATCCTTAATAGAGGAAATAAGTGGCTATAACAGTTCTTGGCTGACATTGGTTTGTCAGATCTGTCTCTGTGTTAGTGTTATTTTGAAGAAATTTTCTGTGTGCAGTGGGGCCTCATGTCAGAGGTTTAGGATCAAATCACAGAGGCGAAGAACGATGCCCCTTCCCACTGGCCTGCACAGAGCCTGCACCCCCAGCCCAGCACCCACTCTACTCCTGGTAAAATCCACAACAGATTCATTTACACTAGTCTCTCCTTTGCCGTTCAAGACATTTTGCTTGCCACTAGAGAAGAAGGAGAGAAGGACACATTGCCCAATGTATGCTGCCTCTAAGTGCTGATTAAGTATAGCCTGGGCGTTTCAGGGAGAGTCTCCTAGTGCTGCCACTGTACTATTGATCCAGATGCAGTGCCAAATGACGCTCAAAGAATAGTTAAATCTCTATGTCATGTCTAGATTTACAAAATTTAACATCCCCCAGCATCCACATCCATGTAATGATGAGATCTTTGGTGGGACTACATCCTATGCAATAATTTGTAGGGGAATGAAAGATGCTAAAAAAAAATTCATGTGAGATCTTCAGGAGTACTTAAGTGCTTCAAAACCAGAGGTATAATAGAATTGAAAGTTAGTGTAACCTGTGCTTCTCATTTCATTTCACTCACCTACATTTGAAAATCTAGACTATGATTTCTGTGAGTGCTGCTGGAGGCAGATACTAGAGTTGAACTGAAATATGAGCAGCTGAATTTTTTTCCAGGATCTTTAAAAAATAGAGAAAAATTATTGGGAAACAGTAAAAAAAAGCCTTACAAGTTCACAGTTCTCTGGTCAAGATAAAAAAGACTTGTTCTGTTGTCTTTTATGGGTGTGTCTTTACAAGTATTTGCACCTGCTTGCAGAGTTACTGTAGTGATTGTTTTGGTAATACATGTCTTATGGTGGGGGCAGTTGGCACCGGTGACAGCCTAGGCCAAATGAAGATAATGATGTAAGGACATGACTGGGGTTAATGACATGGCTGGAAATGAAGTCTTTCCACATTCTGCACTGGTGGTCATGGCTTCTGGCTTCTTGCAGCTTCAGTTCAGACTAACATAGTTTTTAGCTACCAAAACTGTTTCGTAAATTATTTCCGCTTGCGTCTTTTATGGCTTTGGCTGGGATAGAGTTAATTTTCTTCATAGTGGCTCCTATGGTGCTGTGTTTACACAGATACGAGGCTTTTTCTGTTTCTCAGGCTGCTATGTCAGTGAGAAGGCTGGGAGCGGGCAAGAGGTTGGGAGAGGACACGGCCAGGACGATTGACCCAAAGTTACCAAAGGGATATCCCAGACCATATGACACTGTGCTCATCAATAAAAGGGCAGGGAAAGAGGAAGAAGGGGGGATGTTTGGAGTTGTGGTGTTTATCTTCCTAAGTAACCATTATGCTTAATGGAGCCCGGCTTTCCTGGAGGTGGCTGAACACCTGCCTGCTGATGGGAGGTAGTTAATGAATTCCTTCTTTTGCTTTGTTTTTGTGCTTGGCTTTTGCTTTACTTATTAAACTATCTTTATCTCAACCCACAAGTTTTCTCTTTCTCTGTTTTACCCTTCTGATTCTCTCCCCCATCCCACTGTAGGAAGTGGGTTGTGTGGGGCTGAGCTGCCATCTGAGGTTAACCCACAATACCTCTTTAATGCATCATAAAAACCTAGCAGAGAAGAATAGAAAAATAAACCAGCAAAAAACATGCAAGTGCCTTCACTTCCAAGCTAAGCCAGAAACGGTGTGTTTAAATATGCTGAGCCAAAGGAATGAACAGCATGCTCAGGAAAGCAGCTCTTCTGTAGGCACATCCGATTGACATAGTTCTTCCCAAACCCTAACTTAATCATGCAAGTGACTCATTAGCTATCACAGAGGAAGTTTTTCTTCCTGCTCACACAGATCCAGTGCCTGGGGTAGAAAACAGGGTTTGGAAAGAGGGCAGCTGGAGTCACCCTTGGGCTGTGCAAGCTGACGGTGTGTGTTCAGCTCTCATGGGGCCCCTTGCTAGTTGAATCTCTTTCTTGTTGTTGCCTTCTAACCTGACAGGTTAGAAGCGTTAGAAAGCCATAAGAAGGAAAGTTCATCTGGTGGGGGCAGTTCAAAGCATGTAGGTCTGCTGAGGGAAGTCGTTTGTCCCAAACAAGCGGGAGTGATATAGAATTGTTGCCTGCCCCAGCGACTCTTAATAGCAAAAGAAAATGACTCTTTGAAGACAAGATAGCTGCAGTGCATCAACCACGCTACAAAAATATAGGATGAAGACCTTTCCGTGAAGGTCTAAGTTATTTGTAATTTTCTCCTGTATGTTTGTGTGACTCAAGAGGCTGTATTTGTAGCTTCTTGACACCATCTACAAAGTGCTCATTTCTATCAGAAGAAACATTATCTATATGAAAGGGTATTCAGCCTCATCCTTTGTGCAACTTTGCAGAGGTACTGAAGAGTGTTTTGTATAATTGTTACAACAACTTCAAAGCTTCCTCCTTGTCCTTGAGGATAGGTATTACTCTTTTCATGCTATCATCAGTGCATTTCTTCATCTGCATTCTCTGACTAAAAAAAATAAATTATACATGTTCTCAAATAGTATTTGAATGATTTCTTGCAAATTTAGAGCTAAATAATAATATCTTTGTACTTCGATTGCAGCTTCCATTTCAGAATTTTAAATCATCTTACAAACATTAGTAAACTAAATTGCACAACATCCTTTTCAGTTAAACGTTACCAGTGTTGATTTCTTCTGAAAGGAGGGGTTGGAATGCACTTCTGGACATCTAAAAAGAAAAAAAAACCATGCTGACTCAGCTGACAAGCAAAACTGGTTGCAAAAGCAAACAATACGCGTGAATATCACAGGCCCAGCACACTTGGAACAGAACAAACTTTCTCTGATTTCATACCCAAATACAGCAGCTGTGGTACAAAGAGTAATTTTGCTTCACTAAAACCCTGTTTCAGAGTTTCCATCTGAACATACAGAAGGTGCCCTTAAAGTTGCTACACATAATTTTACCATATCTAGGTGATAATCTAGGAGTTAATAAACAATGTGCTCCAAAGGAATCCCAAGCTTCTTCCCTTAAGTCACGCTAACATCCAAGGTACCAAATTCTTTGTTTCAGTACCTTATTGATGATATATAAGTTCTTGCTGCCAAGATTGTTATTGCCATTGATCTTCTCTGACATGTGTTTAATCGAACATCTATTTAATCAGGTAAAACACCTGATCTTTATTAAATAAGAATATCTTATTAAAGACAATATTCACATACACTCTTTGAAGGTGGATACTAAAAAATTACATTTCACAAGGTAAAAAATTTTTGGGTGAAAATTGCAGACTGAAAGAAAACAGTTCTGCTGATGTTTTATAGTACCTTTGAATGACGGCTTACAAGGTGTCAACAGTTCAGGTATTCTAAAGCAGTCACATTCTCTTCATTACTTTCTAAACAGCAAACTGACAGGTAGTTTTTGAATCATTAGACTTTCACTCTGATTTCTTGAGAGTCCTGTGGCTCACACAGACGCACGTACCATAACTCTAAGCAGTTATGGCACGACTTTTATACCTGCTGTAAATGTGGGTATTGTATCTTGGGACTTGTTTTACTGTTAACACAATCATCTATTTACATGTTTGTAATGACTTATATTACATTTACAAATTATAGTAGATAACCATGAATGGAACAAGGAGCCTAAAATGAACAAGGGTTCAAGATTATTTATTTACATGTTCATCTCTGAAAAACAAAAAATACTTTAAGAACCAGGCCACAAGAATGAAAGGAGTTGTTTTTAACATGCATCACAAAGAAAGGACAGCTAAAAAAAAAATGTTGGCTTATTCTACTGAAAATTTAGGGTAGGAAAAACACTCACTATCATCAGGTTTTCTATCATTCTCTGAAAACAGTAAGTTTCTAAGCCAGCCTGCCTAACTGGCTCCTCAAAGCCAACCTCAAATGTCAGCTTCTTCTATCAGCAATTTTAAACTGCCTGTGAAAGTCTGTTGGGTTTGTGCTCCTGCTTCCTACTGTACAAATTATGGCAAGAGATAGGCAGAGGTGGTTCTTTCAAGGAGGATTTAGCGTTGTGGTAGGATCTCGGGAATGTGACAAAGACGTAGGTTACAGTCAGGGAATGCATAGGATCATACAGGGGAATACTCAAGGGAGGTGTTTTTGGAGATTCAAACAAGCCTCCCTCATTCTGGACTGAGTGTATACTCCATTGGTCCATTTTTTAATTCCATGCTTAATTAAAAAATGAATAGTTCTTTGAAAAAATGCAAGATTTATGGTCCATGTAGAGATGAGAATTTTTGTGTTATTTTTTTAGTGTAGTTCATTGTGGAGCACACATTTACTACCAGTGATCAAATAACCCTTTATATTATTTTTCTTCTTGCTTTGTAATTGTCATGGTTTAAGGCAAGGCAGCAATAAACCACGGCAGACGGTCCCTGTTATCCCCTCACCTCTCACCACCCCCTTCCTTTAGATCGCAAAGATGATAGGAAGGATAAGGAGGAAGGGAGATTTCAACTTCAAGTTGGAAGGTTTTAAAGGGTTTTACCAATGCTACTAATAAATAGAGAATATATATACAAAATATACAAAACCAATCTCAAGTGCTCGATGTGGAGTTGGCGTCACTCCAGCAGCGGTGGAGCTGGGTGTGCGGAGCTGGCAACTCCAGCAGGTGCAGCTCAGGCCCCCGCAAGTCATGGGCGGGACTGCACAGCAAACTGGAACCTGGTTGCAAGGATGCAGGGCCTGAGGCCTGTAGATCACAGACAGACAGACAGGGTCCTGTCTAGATGCCGGCCATGGTCGAAGAGAGAGTGACCCTCGTGATCACCCTCTTATATAGGGGGTATGACAGTTATGGGATGGAATACTTAATTGGTCAATTTAAGTCTCCTGTTCCATCCACCCCTCCTCAAACACGCCCCTTCTCTTGATGGAACGTGAGAAAACTAATCAGTCTTTCTTGGCTACCATAGTAATAAATCTAAACCTGAGCTTCTTCAGCATTCCGTTGGTCTTCTTATCAGCACCGAGTACAGCATCTGAGGAAAAATATGCAGGCTAAAACTCAGGAAAGTGCAGCCACCTAGAAGAACTTAGCTGAAAGAAAAATCACTAAAAGAGAACTGGTCTTGTTTTTAACAAAACCAGGACAAATGGTTGTGCTCTCCATGAATTTTCTTTAGGGAACAAGTTGACATCATGCTGCTATCACTATCACTTTGTCAGAAATGGTGATGCAGATGACGAGCAGAAAGGTTCCTTGTTCTGGTTGCTCTAATAAAATCAGAAGAGACAGCAGGAAATACCTGACTGAAGGAAACAGGTTGTCAGACGTGTTCAAGACCCAAAAATGTTGATTGCTTTGTGTGGCAAACCAAAACTGAGATTCTGCAGGTGGAACTCTTCTGAAAATCTGACATTGTCATGCATATTTGTCTCTCCTACAACAGGCTTTAAGTTGTGTCCTTTTGCTTTCTCTTTCATCTTTCCTTCTAGCTGTTTATTTTTAAATTTTTGCTTTTAAATAATCTTGTTTCCACTCTGGCATAAGACTACCTCAGTGAGAAGATTCTTTCCTTTTGAACTTCTTAAGCACTCTAGTAATAAAAATTCTAATAATAAAAACTTAAGGACTTACATTTTTATCGCTGGGTCATGCCAGAATTCTGCTTCCACTCCAATGGTTAGATAAAGAAAGGTGAAAATAATTCCTATAAAGCACTAGGAATATTAGGTTTTGCTCAGACATCATGTTGTCACATACTGCTTTATATTCTGAAAAACGCAAGGAGAAGTATGCAGGACATGTAACCTTTTTTTAGTCTAATTTCCAATTAGGTGTGGTTTGGCCTTCCTGGTAGTTGTGAAAATAGTGACTTAGGCCCCACAGTTCAACAAGAAAACTCAGTGCTGTAATGAATTGTTACATTTTTTAACCAATTTAGCTACTTTAGGTCAAAATGAACATGGGAATATGCTGTTTACGTGCAAGCACATGCCTGGAAAACTAATGAAGTCTGTTCTCAGATTTGCCAGCTATTATCCTCAATTTGCATTTGACTATGATAATACAGTTCCAACTATATCAATGTCTGTCAAGCCATCTTGCTTTACAGTTGATATAGCACTAGCTTCATGTTAAACACATAGTTAATATATCTTGGATAATAAGGATTTTTTTGTGGGTGCTTTAATATCCTGTCCCATCAATGCTTTTCATGGCTGTTTAGCTTGACTAATGACTTCCAAATGACCACAGAAGACAGAAGTCTCCCTGGGTGTTGCAAAGTGTGGGGGATTAATTTCAAAAAGCCTGTCTGAATTGCATTAATGCAACTATTTGACCTGTGTATATCCCCAGGGCAAAATCTAGTCAAGCAAACAATAAACAGGATTTCAAATTGCAGTTTTCCTTTTTTCTGAAACTAAGTTCAATTAATTGACTCTTCATTTTATTTCCAGATCTAGTGGTGGAAAACTGCTGCCAGTCTTACCCGGTTTTGGTTTGGTGTAATGTACTCTCCAAGGTTTCCTGGGAAGGAATCCTTTGTAATGTGTTTGGTTCTTTCATACATATATCACAAAACCTCTTGACTGCACTGTGTTTTAATTTATTTTTCTATCGTCATCTTTATTCTGAAGTTTTAATTTTGTTTTATTTAATTTTGCATTTAATTATCTCTGCATTTAATGTTGATATGTTCTTATTGTAACTATAAGGTATGTGCAGCCTGACAGGAGGATTACCATCAGTGCACCTAGCGTGTACAGAAGAGTGAACAAAATCTGTAGTTCTGGTGCCTGGACCCAATGGTATAAGATTAAAATTGAGCATTGTCAGTAAATTGCCAAGATATCCTGAAGTCTGCCTATAAAAATTTGAAGCCAGACTAGGAATGAGAAAAGGTATATTATAGAGATCTTTGTTATACTGGGTAGACTTTCAGATGAAGTATGCATGCAGCTCAAATACTGAAAACTCAATGCTGGAATTGTCTATGCCTTCATTAAAGCCTAGAAAATGGTGTGGTTTTTTATTAGAAGATATTTTTTCCCCACTGCTGTATTTGAGCTTCAGTAACAGTTTTTGTTAGTTATCTGTTGGGAGGGTATTGGATCTTAAAGTTGTTGATATTTAAGCACATATCATTTGAGAGTGAATCATTTTGATGCAGTATTACATAATTGTCACTTAAATCTGTTTACTTGCCAAGACTGCATTCTTAATGTCAAGGTTTCAATATTAAATATAGATTAATTTTGTCAATTGTGATGTTGACAAATTTAATTGACCGTAATTGTCAAAATTGCTGGTCATTAATTTATTCTCAGATTTTCTGTGTGAAAATATAAACCTGCAAAAGTGCCATTGTTAATTATGGTCCATTTGAAGTGACCTAATTAGCATTGTGTGATGAACCAACACATGGAAAAGCAAATGGGGGGACATGGTAGGGAGATAATTGAATGTGACATGAATACTAATATTGACTTTATACTATTTGAGCCATTAAAACACTGTCCAATGAAAATGACTTAATTTTATTTCATGTTTTTATTTGCTAGAGAAGCACAGAAGGATAATGAGGAACACCTGAATTCTTTCGTCTGGAAAAATATTTGGCAGGATGAATGGAAAAGCTGAAATAAGAGAGGTACCCCACTTTTATTTAGCGATGGGCAACCTGGTCCGTATTCTCCACCACTCTGAAAGAGTTTCTTAGTTTGCAGGATTTTCCAGGAGCACACAGTTGCTAGAAAGGAAATAGGGGATTGCAGACCCATTTTGCAGAGGTGAGTGGGCTCAAGAGAGGAGGAAAGCTGGAAGTCATGACATGTCTCCATGTCATCTTGTCACTGATGCCATGAACCATAAGTCGTTAGACCAACAGCCTTCTGTAAGGGCTCAAAATTATTTCAGCCTTCTTATTAAAAATCAGAACACTGGGAAAGAAAGCACTGAATACACTGACCACTCTTTGGTTTAGTCTCATTGTGTGAGCTGAATTCAAGACTGGATCAGTTCCTGGATCAGGGTTTGAGAGACAATATTCTGAGCCATCTTTCTGTCTGATGAATATAATCCTCCCTGAAACTGAATTTGTGAAAACAAAAGGAACAACCATTCTTGGACTTTTTATCTACTGTCAGTCTCATGGAAGTCTCATAAATGTAATAGTTCTTGTGCAGGCAATGTCCGCTACTGAGTGAACACTGGCTAGATGCCACTTTTGGCATGTGGGGGCTTGTAAGAAGCTCTTTAAACTCTGACTTTTAGAGAATGCAGAAGACTGAAGAAGAGGTGAAAGGGAAGCCAGGAAAGATGAAAGACAAGACAGAAACAGAAGGGTCTTTATTGTACAGATATTTACAGCCCTTTTTGCTAAAAAATGTTTTGGGTATGTTAAAAATGCTTGTAGAGTAGTGGGAAAATTGCTTAAGCTTGTTTTTTCACAGCAAATATTACTGTTTTCTTTCTACCTTTTGATGATGAACTTGTATCTATATGTTTGAGACTGGGCACATGCATTTGACGAAATCTAAAAAAGCATCTAAAATGATCCATTAACATGTGGTTTCAAAATGTACTGAGTCACATGCTAACATAACTAGTAATTGTTGCATGCATCCTGTTTATGCTTCTACTTATAAGTAGCAAGATATGCTTCTTATATGCATGCTGTTCTTAAAAATATTAAAATTAAACTTAGGTCCCTACTGCAAGTTTTGATGACTAAACTGTTTCTTTAATGCACATAGTTGTCATAGCTCTGATACTTCAAATCCAGAACCATTTATTATGCAAAATGTTTTTCAGAAAACTAATTATAACATCAAGTGGAGTGGTGCTGAAAATAGAATGAATGAGAAATAATGAGAAAAATGAATCCAATAATTATTTAAAGTAGTGGGTGTTAGCTTCTCCTCTGATCCTACGGTGGTGGTAGCCAGGAGTAGCTTCAAAGTAACAATACACATCCGGACATTGAGGACATTTTTATTCTCCTATTCATGTTTTACTGCATTACAAAAATCCAGTAGATTTAGTCTGTTTTTCAATTACACTAGCCACTTACACGTGTAGTGCAAAGCTCTCTGTACTGTTGTACCGGTCAACAAAAGACAATGATTAAATTCTAAAAAAGCATTAGATGAAACTGACACTACAATAGGCATCAGTAATCAGAGGCATAATCACTTTCTGCTGGAAGTCTGTAGCTGTAAAATGAACAGAAACTCACATTCAGCTTTGAAGTCCATTTTCATGCAAAGATCAAATAGCTCTGTCAGATTTATTCCTCACAGTTTTGAAGTGTAAATGTAAACCAATTCAGGATTTATCTACTGTAGCACTGTGGAGCAGGCATGTGTTCAGAAAAAGCATGCACGACAAAATTATTTCTGTTTAATAGTCAGAATTTTGGGGACGCTCATGTTTGGTGTGAAGAAAAAGACAAAAAAGCAATTACTTTACAGGTGTTCTACATCATGGCATGTTCCTGGAGCACTGAGTTGGCGGTTTCAGTTTTTCCAGTGCCCAAGTGGCTCAGTGCTGCAGCAGCACATCTTTGATTGCACAGACTTTCGATGGAACTTAGCTCATTGACCTGAAGATCAAATACACATTTATGAGCATGCATTTAATAAGTTTAGGTCCAAACAACCTGCAAACTGCTACACAACCTCCCTGACACCTCTCTCAGCTCTCATGCTTGACTGAAGAGTGAGCATTTCCAGCAGTCATATCCATAGTGCTCAGCTCTGGCAACAGACGAGAATTTTCTCAGCTACCAATATAGCAAAAGGGCAGATGGGTGGTTACTTTTTGTAAGTGGGAGATGGGGCTGGGTGAGAAGGAAAGAAGTGCTAACTGTTCTAAGGGCAATGAAAAGACAAATTTGGATTTTTTTTTTTAATTGAAGAGAGTCCTACTGAAGTCTGGACTTTCCGCCCTCATAGGAAAATGCACATAATAGTAACAAAACAGTTTCTGTGTTTAAGACTTTAATTAAGAGCAACCTCTGACAAAGTGTCGGCACAAAAACCTGTTTATAAATGGTGTGTCTCTACATACCCAACCCCTGTATTTCACTAGTGGACACCTTTTAGGAAGGAGCATTGACTGAGCATTTTCTTCGACTGCTTTGAGTGAGCCTTATCTCAGTGTAACATGTTTTTCATCCATAAAGAAATATAATTTTTTTTTTTTCCAGGCAAAATAGGGCAGCCCCACTCAGACTCACTATCAAAACTGGTCTTGAGCCTGCACTTGATAATTACCTACCTACCTACCTACCTACCTACCTACCTACCTACCTACCTATCTACCTATATGTTTAAGCTGTCTATGGTTTAGCACCAGCAGGGAGAGTGCTAGTTGGCGTGGACCAAAACGATGCTGAGGAAGATGTTAATCAGTTAAACAACAAGGGCCACTGCAAGACAGCGCTCTGGCCCATGCCCTGGTCAGTTCCTTAACATAAAAAAGGTCTTGATGGTGTTGTGCCATGCTATCAGAGGAAAGCTACGAAGGAAGAAGGATGAGAAATTGATTCAGCCACCGTGCTCACAGGCACCTTAATTATGGGGGTGTTGGCAGCTTTCACACAGGCAAAATGTGAGACAAAGCTCTGGAGAAGTAGAGTAGTTGGAAGTTTTCACTGGAAACCTAGTCTCTTGAGCTGACATGAAAAAAAGTTTGGAGATTTTCTGGTATTTTTTTTTCCCCTGAAATTGCCAAATATTCATGTTCAGTATTTTCAAAATATGTTTCTCAGTTTGTAATGATTCTCCTTTTAAGAATAAAAATGTTTTAAAAACTAAAACAAAGATTGATAATACATCATTAAAGGTGCTTACATATACAAACACATATATTTCATTGATAATTTATTAGGGGAAAAAAAGGTTTGGAGTTTTTTGTGTTGATTATTCAAAGAGAGGTTGAGAGAAATTATCAAAGAGTATTTTATTTGGTATAATAAAATCCCTTAGGAATTAGAAAATAATTTCCCATTTAACCCCCACAATGAAAATCTCAGCATCTGCAGACATACAGATATACAGGTAGGACTTGCTTGCAGGTGTCTTTCTCAGTAATTTATTCACCGTTGCATTATATGTCCTGGACCCAGAAATGCCTCTAACTTCCTACCAAACGAAAAGCACTGGAAGCAATTTTAGAACAGGTAATGGTTCACAGATTTCTCTCCAGTTGTCACTTTAAACATCATTGTCCTGAATGACAAGATAGAGAATGGCCAAGCTGTAGGATATCACCTACTAAAATAATGACTGAAATTTCACAAAGCCTGTACAATACACATAAAAGGCAGATCTCTGTTTTCAATAAATGGTATCTCTTCTAGTGCTAAAGCAAACCAACGACTTATGCCTCCTTGTGTTTATGATTAAACTGCAATGTGGTGAGATCAAGACATTTTTAGTCAATTGAAGACTCTTGTTTCAACTGGGCAAAGATGTAGTCCTGAATTTACTGAAACCATTCTTGCCTAACAAAAATCAACATGAAAACTTTAAAAATAATGAGTCTCAAAAGGATTCCGATTACTTTCATTACATAACTTCGGATGATGAAAACAAACAGCGATGGGAATTCTAGATATTAATATAATATAAATAGAAAGATGGACTAGATAAAACCAGCTGAACACTAGTCTATCCTCAAGACCTAACAGGGAAGTAATAACATCCTTTTGAATATGTAGCAATGACTTTTGGCAGATATGCCGTATACAATTCCATACCACAGAAAACCATTGAACGTGATTGACTATTTAATCCATTTCTGAAAGACCATCACTAAAGGGGTCTTTGTATTGTTAGTATTGGTTTTTTATAGCCAGAATAACACAGGACTGTCAAAATGCTAGTTGCTGCAGTGCTGATTGCTAGTTAGGTTACTATGTCCAGCTGCAGTATTTTAAAAGTAAAGTAAAAATGTTCCTGATACTTGCTGTGGACTTTATTCTACCAAACAGATATTGTGATTTGATTATCTTAATTCTATTTCATCCTAAGCAAGAGCAATTTTGATTACAATGGAACACAGTATTTGCAAATAGATATATGTAGTTTTCAAATATATAAAAAAAATATATATATATATAATGAAATGCCCCAAACATATAAAACCATGTATACTTTTTATTTACAAATTTATCTTTAGATGTCATCAGATATTTATAACTGCTTTTAACACCATAGCACTATTTAGCATTTTAATGTAGGTTTGTACCAGAAGTATGGTATTGAAGGTGTAACATTGGATTGGTTAATAAAATTCTGACCTACATTTTGTTTGGTAGAACCACACAAAATTTATACAAGCCGCAAAGAGACTAACACCCAGCTACATGGACGAACTGAACAGAAGACGGTAGATTTCTGGAATTCTATAAATATGATAGAAATTAAAAAGTACTAAAGGAACTGTATGAAGCATTAAAACAACAGTGTTTATATAAAGAGTGATGGGCTTTGTGCACCTCTCATCAGAAAAAAAACTTCAGGTTCTTTTCTATGCCTCTGTCCATGCCTTTGTTTATGGAAAAAGATGGTAAGGTCTTATGAAAACTGCTCCTACTTCTTTTTCTTTCCTTTGAAGTACCACAAAGCATATGGAACTATCAGGCTCCAGTTTCCCCTCTACCACTTCTGAATTTCATACTGCCTCAGCTCAGCCTCTTCAATTAAACAATATAAAGATGATCTTACTCTCTCCTGAGTCCACTTCCTGAGATTCATTTTGCTAATTAAATTGAAGTCTTTCAAAACCACAAAGTGTTTGTTAAAAATATATGTAAAACCCTGCACACATGCAAATCTGTTTTCACATGGTCTGTGTCTCACCTTGATCTCTACTTGCCTGAGAAACTGTCCCTTTTGAAATCACGTATAGCACAGAAGGTCTTGTGAAGGGATATAGGAAAGAAGGTAAGAAGCAATGGCCAACTGCCATTTTAGGTATCTAAAATCAGTGTTGACATCCCCATCCCACCACTGAGTGGTTACATTGTCCTGGAGATGCCTAAATGCACCTTCAATTCTTTCTCATATGTCAGAATTTCATTTCTTATGTGCCTAAATTTTTTCACTAGACAGACACAGGCATACAATTATGTCCTGACTTTGAGACTGTCTTCTGTCACCTTCATGCTTCTGTTTGCAGATGCCCACATCTAATAAAAAATAATTTGAAGAGTACTTGAATTCAAACTGGAGGTTGTGTGTTCTGCTAACTGATTAGGTACTGAAAAGAGAAATCACACAACTCTCAGTGCTGTGTGTTTACATTCCTGTGAAAATTGAGCCCTCAGATACTGAAGAGCAAACACTAGAGGAAATCCTACTGAGAAACTAATAACATTGAGCAGGCTCTGAACATCATGTTGGAACTATGGCTGAGACCTCAGCCTGAAGAACCAGGCTAAAGAGTCCATTAAAATGATCTTCTCTCAGTCACCAACCAAGACTGTGATGTCTGGAAAAAATGACTTTCAGAATTTAACTAAAGACTGTATAATGATACGTGTACACACAGCCAAAATTAAAGGTATATGGAAATCTTTAATTCTGGGGCAGGTAATTTTGTGAGTGCTGGCTTCTGTGACATTTTGGTGTCATTTAAAGGTGGTCCTCCATGTGTGTACTACTTTATATGCAATATCAATAGTCCTTTGTGGCCTGTCATGTAAATTTGCTTCAGAACAGGGGCTTTAGTATTACATAAGAAAAAATATTAGTTTGTTATTAATTTTGTATGATTTATAAGTCATCTTTCATTTATTTATTCCATTGCTCTGGCATGTTATTAAGCCTTTTTTAAACCTCAGTGTCATGTCCAGTGACATTGTCAATTGTAGCATGGCTTAAGACAAATTGTCCTTTTCTGATCTCCTAGTACCCTTTCTTAGGAGTTTAGCAGCATTATGTACCAGAGGGAACAAGTGCTGATCAAAAAAGTCACAAGACACATTTACATGGTGTCTGAAATAAATACATTCTGTCCACGTACACATAAAAGGGTGGAAATAATCCAAGCCTTGAACACTTGTGTTACAGTATATCTGGCAATAAGATCTTTCTTCTGTTGTCTTCTCTTTTTCTTGAATCAAGCTACTTCCTACTTTTTACATCCACATTGACCATGGGAAGATACTTTCTGATGCGCAATGGCCCTGGCAGAGACCAGAAATCTGAGAAGAGTTTAGAGATTTCAGGAAGGAGAAGCATGATCACAGATGGGTTGTATATTCCATTTTCCTGTTTCTTAAAAATCTTTCAAAACCCTCCAGGGAGGCTTATGTGCTTCTGCTGGGAGCCAGGCCTTTGAACAATAAGCAGGTTTCTTAACACATTGAGCAGAAAGACTGCCAATCAAATGTGCAATAAACAGAGGCTCTCTGTTCAATTTTCAGAGTGTCTTTCTGTGTAAAGACTCTCGGAGCAGCTAATATTGACTATTTGCAGTAGTATCAAAAATTTTGCCATCTTTAGGATCCGTTTCCTCAGGATTCCTTGCTTCGAGGATCTCTGCTGTTCTTGGACTCCATATTTCTGCAGATAACACAGTAGTCTCGTGTTTTGCCCTTCCCATGCTTGTACGGTGTCAGTGTGGATATCCAGGCTTTTCCCAAAGTCTTTAACTGCTGTACTTGTCTTGGGCTCTGAAAGGCAAAGAAATGTCTCTTTGGTATACAAGAGATGAAATGAGTGAAGACCAGGATGACTGAATTGATCAGCAGAGTATGAAACAGGTGTCTCTGATGGATGACTATGATATCAGTGGTCAGTCAGACAACCTTCATTCCAGTGAATGTTCCTGTTGCTCAGAACCATCCCACTGACCCACCACCATCCACCTGAAGATCTGCATCTTTCTGTGGCACTTCCTTTTTTCCTTTCCCAACCTGTACACTGAAGCTCCACTGCAGGGCTGGATTTCCTGGTTTAAAACTGAAATATGAGACAGAAAGGTGTTCAACAGGACTGCAACCTTTTTTTTTTTTTTTTTTAATGAGCTCAATTGAAAATGATAAAATAAGAGGAAAGACAAAAATTAGGATCACTAATTCTGCACTATCCTCAAATATACACATCTGTGATCATAAATAAAGATGTTTATCTTTAAAGTGTGTTTCTAATTTCTAGATCCTTAACTGACTGAGTAAAGCATCACAAAAGAAGATGATGAGGATTTTGGAGGAAGATACTTATCATCTTACATGATTACACTTGAGTGAGACTGTGAGCAAAACTCCCAGAAACTACTTTTATATTAATAAAAGTGACTGTTGTTGACAAGCGGAGCATGTGGTGGAAGGAGATTGTTGTCAGTGTAAATGGTGGTTACTGAAGAAGGGCTGTCACTGAGATAAAAATGAGATGAAAAGGCTTCAGTTGGTGAAAAATGACATTGGCAAAATTGGTTCATTTCAGTAGAAGGGTTGGAGTAGGAGTCCCTAGCTGTCAGGATGTACTGTTCAACAGAGTGGATTATCAGATACATTCTTCATTTGTTGAATATTCTGTTAAGGGCACGGATAATACCATTAAGCCTATCCATGAAAAGCCAACAGAAACATTTAGAAGTCAAACATTGAGATCTCTGGTATTTATTGGCCTTGTTCCATGCATACAACTCTCGTCGATGTCAGCTCTGCACAGATCTAGCATGGCTTATGGCCCTGAGGTTTTATCATTTCTGCATTACTAGAGCATTACTCATTTGGCAGTAAAAACAGAGTCTGCAAAAGCCTTAGCTTTTTTAGAATTAGAAAATCTGAGAAATCTGTGGCACTGTTGAAAGCCAAGTTAAGTATTAGAAAGTAGACGAAAGGGAAACGACACCTTAGAAAATGCTCAGAAGTAGTTTGAATCAGAAGATGGTCATCTTCACCATTCTGTTCCACATAAATACACATCTAATGAAGATATTGGACATAAGCAGAAATCCACACATGCACCATGGCTTTTTGGTCTTCAGAACCAACTGCAGATGAAGCATCCACTGGGGGCTGAACTGGTCCCTGTTCATCCTGTTGGAAAGATTTGGAGGTATTTGCTGCATTACTGATAGCTCTTCTGAGGAAAACCAAGGCTTTTGTGTCATGGAAAATTTCTCAAGCATTTTTTCACAAGAATTAAATTAATTCTGAGAAGGAATACTAACCCATACCTTACGAGGGAAGTGGTTAGGTGTGGTGTGTGCAGTTTAGTATAGCACAGTTCTTGGAGCTCAGAGCACCAAGCAAAGCTGGTGGGTGCAGTGGTGAAGCCTGCCAGAGGACCTGACCGATGCCGGCCATCGGTTCTCCTTGTCAGGAGCCAGAAGCTGGCTGTGGTGTGGATAACTAACAATGCATGAGGAAAGAGGTTAAAACCTGTGTGGATGTGGATATCTGTCCTTCTAACACCAAACAGGAATCACACATGGTTATCAAGAACATGCTTCTCCCTGAGGCCCTGGAAAACTACCCATGTTTAATATCTCATATTTTATTGGCCTTTTAGTTTAGATTTCTTTGACAGCTTCTAGAATCATAGAATAATTTGGGTTGGAAGGGACCTTCAAAGGTCATCTAGTCCAAATCCCCTGCAACGAGCAGGGACATTTTCAACTACATCAGGTTGCTCAGAGCCTCGGCCAGCCTGACCTTGAATGTCTCCAGGGTTGGGGCATCTGCCACCTTCCTGGACAACCTGTTCCAGTGTTTCACCACTCCCATTGTAAAAAATGTCTTCCTCATGTCTAACCTGAATCTTCCCTCGTTTAGTTTAAAATCATTATCCCTTGTCCTGCTGTAACAGGCCCTACTAAAAAGTCCGTCTCCATCTTTCTTATTAGGCCCCTTTTAAGTACTTAACAAGAGCAAACCCTTCCCTGACTTTCTCATGGCAGAACTTTTTTGTCCCTTGTCACATTTGTCTCCGATGTGTCAGGTACTATACTACTGTATCAAGAAATGGAGAAATCCAGGGAGTGGGAGGAAACACCCTCAACTTGCCATTTCCCACCTCCCCCAGAGTTCTCTCAGCTAATGCAGGGCTGCCATGTTGGGAGTTTGCTGGCTTGTTCATCACCCCCATCTGGCCTCTCTCCACCTTGGCTCCTTTCTCCAGCCTCCAGCCAGGGGCAGGTGCCTGTAAAGTTATGGACAAACTGTTCATATCCTGGAGGTAGGGGACAGACTAAAATTCCTATTCTGTGAAGGCTGTATTTATTTCCCAGTTTGTGCTCATAGTAGCCCCTAAATAGACTAAAAACTCTAGGCTTCAAAACAGTGAGACACTCTCAGACACAAATTCTTTAGCATTATTCATTCAGGAATCCAAAATGTGAGGCCATCTTTATGCTCAGATAATGCCTAAACACTTTTCCTTGTTTAGGTACCTTTAAAGCCTTGTCTCAGGGTGATCACTTACAGCCTTGGGAAACGAGTTGTGGCCGATCTTTTTTGCAGCATTCTCTAGATGCATTGTGTTCTGAGGTCCTTCCACACAAATATGACAGTTTGCAGTGATAGAGGGCAAGTAGAAAATTTATAGGAGATAATTATTTTCTTGTTAGGCTCTAGTTTCTGACTTAAGAATATACAATGTCTGTCAGAGACAGTGATTTCAATAAAGAAGGTAAGGAACAGAAGTTTTCTCATAGCTGCTTGGAAATAATTTCTGATGGTGGAACTTTACTTCCTGGTTTTGATTGAAAGTATTCACTGAAAATCAGAAGTGATCCCCAGCAAGTTGCTACGTTTGATATGATCAAGATACAAAAAAGTATACAATTAATATAAGACTGTTTCCATATTCAATTGTAATTCACAGAAATAACAAAAAACACATTCCTGCTGCAGGCTATCTACCAGCAGAACTATTGCTTACAATTGATTTGTTGACAGACAACCCAGCTTTCCAATAGTATGAATGGAGAACCAATTAGTAAAATCCTGCTCTATTGAATACAGAAGTTTAATTAAATAATTGAGGGGGAACCCGTTTATTTTTGCAGAAAGAAAAAGGTAAAGAGGTGAAAAGTAGAAGACCAAAATGCGAGTCAACCAACCTAGCAAGATACTCCTTTTGAATGAGTCCCTAAAGTAGATATCCCAGTGTACAAGTAAAACACTGGAGGAAAATGCTGTTGCAACTGTAACGGTGACAGGAAGCTAGGGAGGGGAATGGCTTTTCCCCATTGATTATACAAGATAGTAGGCTGGGCTCTGAACAGGGATCATCATCTCACTGACAAATGCCATTGTCATCAGCTAGAGCTCTTCCAAGAGCAGGAGAGAGAGTCTTGGTGTGCACTGTTTCTTGTGAAAATGGAAAAAAAAGAGTTGATTAAATAGCAGAGTTTGCAAGGAACAGTATTCCTCAGGACAACTGAGGAAAAAAAAGAAGAAAAAAAGATGAGTATAAGATAATCTAAGAATTTGGTCTGTATAATAGCAAACTCTTTCTTAGAGAGAGGAGGAAAAAGTCATAGTGCTCTGCAAATCTTTCCTCTACTTGATCTATTTCAGGGAAGACAACTGGTCACTTGGAGTAGGCACTTTGAAGTAGGAATTACACTGAATATTTCAGGTATAATCACATCTTACAAGAGTCCACAGGACTTGAAAGAAGCCATACTTTAGGACAAATAAAGGTTTCTTCATTGGCTGCGATTTGGTGACCCTAATTAATCACTTTCTAGACCTCTGTTTGGGGTGGAATATGGCTGCAAAAGATAAAATGTTTGAGCTGAATAATTTTGAACATCTGCAGTGATTCAAATCATCAAGATGCTACTGCATTTCTAGGTTCTTGCAGAGCAGTATGTTGCTCAATTTTTCCTGAGGCTGGGGAACAAAAGTGGTTCTACACCTTCTTCTCACCTGTGTGGGGAGAGCCCATGATGTTCACTGGTTTGCAGACCTACCTGCAAGGATCTATTCCACGAAAGTAGCTCAGAAACAATGCTGTAAAGCAAAATGTTTGTCCAGACAAGTAAGTTTTTCGTCAAAATTACTGTCAAAATGTAGTCTATGCAATGTCACTGGGATGTGAGTGTCACTTGTACTACAGAACAGACTGAACTACTAGAGTTGCTGTGGGTATCAAGTGCAGTGAATGTGACCTGTGATATGTCCTGAAAGACTGAGTAAATAGTTTCATCTAATGTTAGGCTTGAAGATGTCTGCTGATAATGCTGTCTTTCAGGCTGTCATAGTTCTCTTCACCTCCTTTTATATTCCAACACCTGGATATTTGGAATAATACTTTTCTATGAAGTATTGAATAATTCAGAAATAGGATAATTTTATACTGATTTTTTCCAATTGTATTGATGAGTTGTAATTACTTATTATTCAAAATGCAACTCTAATTCAAATCCATTTCCACTAAAGATCACGTTTGTGTATCACTCTGTGGAGTTTTGTTTGTTCTTCATGCATTTCCATTTCATACACTATGAAAGACCAAGGAAATATTACATGACATAGAAACAGAGGTAGAAAATAACTGGGTCCAAAATTCTGGTTCAGACCAAGTACCTACTATAGTTTTCAAGATGGTTTTCTGCATTTTCATTCTAACACTCTTATTTATGTAAGAAAATTAGTTAAATAAAATAGTTTACTTAAATATGCTAAAAAAAACCCCCATATCTTGGAAAGATATATATATATATATGTATATCAGGAGACACATGTTCCTCTCTCTGCCACAGTCTCCTCCCGTGACCTTAGCCTTGGCCATTTGGAAGTCTGAGTGTCTTCTCATTCTGAAAAAGGGCAATAGTGTCATGAGTGTTCTCTAGCACAGACCCAGGTTCCTCATGTAATTACAGATTGTCCATGTTCCTTAAATTGCTTAAAGGTGGATATCACCCCTTGGGGTGAAAAATTCTAACTCTAGACCCTGCTCATAACAGGCACTCTCCTTGAGATGCAAAGAGGGGACACAGAGGGAGAACAGCAGAACTCGGCTCCGTGGCTGAGCACTGGAGAAATAGTCTCTGGTGATGGTAGATCTTTGAGACAACCTTGGAGATGTACTAAGATACTGGTCCTCCAACCAGCAGCCAGGTTTCTCATTTCTCTCCTTGCTTGGATGAGCCCTTAGTACAGGCAGACTCACCAGAGCTTTTCCTCTACTTGAATGATCATAAAGGTGAATGACAATGTGTTTGTACTTCCATTACTTTGTTCTTTCCCCCTCTTCAGTTTTGTCAAAAAAGAACAGTGACACTGACTGATTTTTCTTTATTCTAAAGTGGAGCTACTTACAAGTTTACTGGGCAATTTTCTAAAGTGCTGGTAGATCCTTGTTGCAAATGAGACCAAGCACTCTCAAGCAGGTAAAGCAATAAAAATGTAAGAAATGTTTCCCTGCCACAACTGAAGTAAAGAAAGAGGCCACCGTGCATCAAGCAGGAAGATGAAAGCCATGCCAGCTATTAATGGGGACTAAAGTGTACAACAGCATGCATTTCCACCACAAGCTGAAAAGACCTTGCGTGAAGAAGCATGGAAATATATTTTAATAGTGTAGTTCCCTGTTAATGCCACTCTCAGTTTTCAAACACTCGTATTCATTAGATGTATTGTTATTAACCATAAGGCACCTTATGGATGTTAATTTAATGGGTTTATATTTTTACTGATGCTTTGATGTTTCCAAAGACCTGCAGATGTGCTGCACATTTAAGTCACAAACTCAGGGCAGCCCAAAATTAATTGAGAAAGCCGGCTCAAAAGCAATGACAGTTTTAACTGTATTCATGCATTCACCCTCACGCTAACATAAGGACTTCCGAAGATGTTGAGACTTCACCTATGGTTGTGGAAGGTCAGAGGCAGCTGTACAAACTGTTGTCTGTCCTGGGATTAGCTGAGAACCCACATGGCCTCTGGCATAAGACAGATGAGCCCAGGTGCTGATAAGGGAGCAATGCACAGGGGTAAGACTCCTGGAGTTGATATTCTGCTTTTTTGTCTCTCCTGAGCAGCATCTCTGACCTCACTGCAGCTTTGCTGCTGCATTTTACTGCCCCTTATTAAGGGACAGGTTCAAAGATACATACAAAGATTTTAAAATCAGTTCATGATCTCAATGCAGATAGACAGACAGCTTGGTCTTTTTACCAGGTAACAGATGTAAAACTCAGTTGAAACTCAGTAATGCATAACCTAAGTGCTCAGAGATATGTTTTAGGTTATATTATATGTTTAGCGTTTAAAAGTTTTTCTGTGTACATGGCACAGTGTTTGTGAAACTGTACAGCCTATTGTGTGAAAACTGCTGGTACATTTAACCATGGGCGCTTAGGCTGGGAAATATGTATTCCAGATTAATTGTATTAAAATAATTTTTAACTGATGACTATGTTTAGTCATCTCTGTCTGCAATGACTGTCTTTTTTTTTCTGAAAATGGTTCCAGTGTTGATACCTGTATACTACTATAATTTATTTCATATATTCTAAGATAGGGTTGCAGGATTTGCTATGATTCTGCTCAAGGATTTCAGATGTGAAGTTTTGTTGTCCAAAATCACAAATACAGCTATAACTGAAAGATTTATGCAGTTTCTCAATGTTTCTGCAACCAGAAAAAAAGAACTTCTTGCTGAATTATTTTAGTGTGATTTTCAGCTGTTGACTGCGTGTGTGGTTCTTTTTGTGGAAGCAAACTGTTGTGCAGAAACTAATATTCCACAGAGAGAAAAAGACTAAGCTGGGGAGCACAGGCATGGTGGTGGTGGAGACAAAATACCTAATTCTGTTTCATACTCATTTGCTGCTTGAATTTCCATTTGCAGACTCAAAAATCCCACACAGAAGGTACTTCCAAAATCAACTCTTCTTCCAGGGGGTCTAGTGTAATAGTACTTAAGCAGGCTTTTCTGAGTCGAATTAGCTATTTCAGTTTTATGTTTGGCTTTAGCATTAATATAACTGTCTCTCTAGGCTGAGAAGCTCAATTTCCCTACCAGTCATGCTCTCTTTGTACCCTCTTCCCACTACAGAGCTGGGCAACCTTTGGCAGCCTGCTCCTGGCAGCTGGATTTTCCCTCTGTGCCAGGTTCTGCTCTTTGTAAATTCTTTAAACCAGATCATTGTCCAGGAGGCCAGAATAGATAGTCTGGGGTTTCTTTTCAAATTTCATCTAAAATGGATATTATAAGGGACCTCTCCAGTACATTCTGTAAAATATTCTGTAAAATATATATAACCAAGCTGGTTATATGACTCCTGTCTGCTACCTGTTTGCAGATACCTGTTGTTTCTCCCCCTATTTTCCTCAAATTCCTAATGCAGCACTGCTCCGAGACCCCATGCTCTTGAAATCACCAGGATTTGTATTAAGACAGGTTAACCACGGCCCATCTGGTACTGAGGGAAAATGGAGTTTTCTGAAGCAGTAAGCTTGCTCCACCTGCATGGAGTCTTTTCATTTTACACTCTGCCACCAAATCCTAGCTGTAAAAATTTAAATACCACCTATAGGAATGCAACATGGTGTGCCTGTGGCTTTTACCATTGCAACTGTGCAATTATCAATTTAATGAAAAAGAAACTTATTTATTTATTTATTTATTTTCTCCAATATCACAATCAGTCTTCAGATAATCAAGAATAAACGTGCATTTCAAGGGTGCTTTATCCTGAGGTCTGCTAAAGCACTTCTGAAAATTTCATAAAGTCATATGACTTTCAGAGAAAGAGGACTTCATATACTTTTTTTATTACAGAAACCAGTCCGGTGATACTAGACAGTAGCTTGCAGAAGTCCCCCTGGACATCAGGGATGAAACCCTGAGGTCCCTTTGTAAAGAGGGAAATCTTGGGCTCTAATTCTTGTCCTGAAAATAACACAGGTATCTTCAATTAAAATTAAACAGAAAAAAAGATAAAAAAGCCCGTGTACTATTGTGAGCATAAGCCTGAAGCTATGCCTCTTAATCATTTCCAGAGAGCATCCGTAGTGAAGGACATGACAGTCAAGCTACCTTGTTATTCCTTACCTTGTCCATCAACTCATGCATTTCTTTTCTGTACCCTCTCCTACCTACGCCATGGTGAATATTGTCCCACCTTCCCCATTCCGAACCCACAGTGCCAGACTATATCCCCGGATCTGGGGAACAAGGCGTTAAATCAATTGATACAAACATTCAGTTGATAAGACTTTGGTGCACCTGAAATTCAGGACTTCTCCTGACTAAGCTGACATATGAAAGGATGCTGCCACCTAGTCTGTTTGCTATCTTGTACTGAACATCTGACTCATTTTCATTAACTTTGAACAACATGGAAACTATTTGGTCTAGAGAAATACCAAATAATTACTGTAATTCAAATCCTCTGCACTGAAAAACAGTATAAAACCAGTATTTTAAAATATAAAGCAACTCAGGTTAAACCTTGGATGAAATTTGCTGCAAAACTGATTGCACAATATAATTGCAGGCACATGAATTCTGTATTACTACTTAATGACTGACTTATAATAGAAACCTGAATTTTATTAGAAGCACGTTTACTAAAATGTTTACAGTTGTGGTCTCATTCAGGGCCAACTATAGAAATAATCGTTTCGATTTGTACAGTTGTTAGACCAGAGTAGCAGTGGCTTTATAAAAGAAGTGTGCAGCATGAAAGCACAAAGGGAAATAGAGTATTTTAGTGTGAACGATACCCTCTGACTTTGTTTTTGCCATTTCAACGGATTTCTGAATTTCAAAGGACAAATACTGAAGTGTATGTATTTAACTGGCGAACTGAGAGGAACTAGAAACGGCTCAAAGAGATGAAACTGTCCTGGCAGAGGTAGCTCAAGTGCAAGCCGAGAGCTCCATCTGCTGCTGGGCTGGGCCAGGGCTGCAGGAACGGGGCGCTGGGACACCCCACTGCTCCACCATTCCCTGGGCTTTAACGGTGTTTCAAACACGTAAAGGTGTCTTTGTTAATTAGGAATAGCAATATATCATGGAACAACTTCTTTTCCCTTCTTCTAGTCCCTTTATTTTATTTTTCTTTTTCGTAGCTTCCTGAGCTGGGTATCTCACTGCAATACAGTGTGCATATATAACATTTACAATACCTTGCAGTCTGTACCTGCTGTACCACTGTCAAGACTTATCCCCTACCCCCAAAACTGAAGTGGCAGTCTAAACATCCTACCACTGACATTACTGGATATTATTCCCAGCAGGCTTTTCTGAGACAGTATCTTGAATTCTGCAGCACTAAGGTGTCCTAATTTATTACACATAGCCTCAACTTTGTGAATAAATACTTGGTTTTGTGAATCTGCAAACCCTGCTCTAAGACCCAATAAAAATCAAGTATATTCCTCACCAAATTCTCATTGCTACAATTGATACCTGGATGGTTAGCTAACCTGCACCTCTTGTTTCAAAATGAACCAATTTCCTAGAAATGCCATCATTTCGTCTCTCTCCCTGTGTATGAGACAAGGTGACAGCAATGACAATAGCTAAAGCCGTCGGGGTTCTTTCATTCACTCTGATGTTTAAGAGTCGCATGAAATGTGCTTTGGTCTGTACTTTGGCACTTAGAATAAGTTTCAGTTGGACCACTCAGGTATCAAGAAAATGAACTCAGTGCCTGGATTCCTGGGAACTCCTGACCAAAGTGTGGGGATAGTCATTGTAGCTGTGTGGCAATAACGAACATTCATTCCCATAGGAAGTATGTGCTACTGCTTTTAAAGGGTTGTATAACATCAAGCCTTTACCTTAGAAATAGGAACAAATAATAAATGGCAACAGATAAATAAGGTCCTAGGGGAAGTAAACATAAAAGAATAGGAAAAACTTGCAGCAAAAGTATGGAATAATTCTGAATACATATCCTTTATAATTATTCAGATTATTAGAAGGATTAAAGGTGTTCTGGTGCCATCATTAATGGCTTTCCTGTCAATTCTTTTAATTACAGAAGAAATATTACGTATAAAACTAGACTTCTTTTCCTTTTCCCCACCAGTGTAATTCTTGTCAACCTACATTTTATATGAATAACACACAGCCTTAAAGATATACCCTCCAGCAAAATGTACACAGAAAGCTTTCCAGCATGAGATACAATCACGTATTAATTCTGAAACTAAGCTGTGATTCTATCCTATTGGCTTCATTGAGCTTGGTGGCAACTTTAGGAAGAAAAAAAAGCCTTACCGTTTGTTATAATGCAGACTATTCTGGAGTTAAAAATTTAGAATAAGGTTGAAAAAGAGCCAGTAAATAATAGTGTCCTGGATCTTACCTATGCCATTCAAATGGAACAGAGCAATGGACTGGGTGCTGCAGCCATAAATTTACACCTCACTCTGACACTTTTGGGTCCTTTTCCACTCCTTTTCCCAAAGAAGAATGGTAAAAATAATTAGCAATTAATTAATAATTAACTAGTAATTTGAAATATGCTATTAAAATGAAGGAATGTTAAATGCTGTTGTTACCTACAAAAAGTTAAAAGGCAAGGCATGTGCATTTGGGCTGTATTTCTGAAATCTGGAAATGAATTCTGCAGATGAACTTGTTGCTGAAATAACACCAGTTTTTGGAACTCCTGTAGGTGCAAGGACTAATCTCCTATTCTTTAACTGCATTATAGTAATTTGTATGTTCACAATAGTAGTTACAGACTGAGAAACCTTTTCTGATGTAGGAGTAACCAATGCATGGTTGCAAGTGAGAAACCAGTCAGTTTAAATCTCTAACCCTGGAATGGGGCAGGAGTGCTTGTGTGGTCAAGTACATTTGAGAAGCCTTTGAAGAAGAGCATTCTCAGCTCCTAGCTCCTGGGGGTTTCTGCATGGGTCACAATTGCAGTGCAAAGAGGGGGCCTTTTTGGGGTGGAGAGAAGGTTTTAACAAGGCCAAACAGATCAGGTGTGTCTTGGAATGGCTGATTCTCCTGTCAGTCTGCTCCTAGAGAGTTTCTCAACATGCAAGAAGACATGCCAGAGCTTAACTGCTTGAGGTGTTGATTGTCCATGAGCCTAACATTGTGAACATTTCCCAAGCAATAAATCCAGGGAATTCAGTAATTTTTACATTTTGTACCTTGAAGACCTGAAGCCTTCTACAATCTGCCTGTAGATAACCTGAGCTCAGAATAATTTTAGACTGTTCATAAATCCCATAGTCTCTTGCAGGAGACAGTGGTGAACACTTTCTAGGAAGGAGCCAGTTGACCAAGTGATATCACCAGCTGACACCATGCTTAAGGCCATGTTGGTCTGCAAGTGGTGTTACTGATGTTACTTTTCTTTGCAGGACTGCCTGTGGAGCCAGCTCCGTGGAAATGATCTGTGGATCCCTGGAGGTACAATTACCCCATCATGTGAATGCGCTTGGCAGTTTCCATCTATCCCAGCTGGTAGCACTGTCCCCATTTTACAGGTTGGAAAACCCAAAGCACAGAGCAGCAAACCATCATGTTCACGTTTATTCACAAACAAATGGAGAATAAAAAATACATCTTTTTCCCTCCCCCTCTGCTTGCTGTCTTCTAACTTCTGCCACATTACTCATAATTTCAAGCATCTTGATTAACTGCATTCACTGTTTTCTTTTTATACCTTGAATTTAAGTATTACAAAGCATTTCAAATAATCTTTATGTAGTGGGTCACTGTATAAAGATGGTCTGCTGCTGTTGTTATTTTAACCTTAACTAGGCTACTGAAAGATCACTTTTAGTCTCTTTCTCTCCAGATTGTTGTACACCAAGAAAACAAACACAATAGCAATATATTCTACCAACTGTAGGTTTAATCTCACTAGGTAAGGATTTTATTTCAGAAGTGAAAATTATAATTTGGTTCTATTTGTTCCAGAGTCCATTTATCTAGTCACCATCCGCATTTACAACAGTAAATTACAGCCCAGATTTGCTGCCTAGTAGCTAATGACCTGCTTTGATTGGCTGATGTTCTTCTGGCAGGCCTTAATTGTAATTTTGTCTTTAAGGTCCCATATGTTGGCTAAACCCTCCATTGTGTACAGGGTAATAGATGGTTCCAGGGAGACTACAATGCTGTAATTTTTTGGAGACAGTCTTTTAACATCATAATACGCGAAAATGCTGACTGATTTCACTTTACTATCAATGGGTAGTTTTAGTCTGTGATCTTATAGGATTCAACTAAAAATTGTTAGACATAAAAGCTTTATAGTTCAAATCACAGAAGAACTACAGAAAAAAATACAAGTAGTAGAATTCAACAATTCTTTAAAAATGTCCTTTTAGTATTAAATCAAATTTTCTATATCCTTAAAACCAGTTGAAATGGAATAAAATAACCAAAAATACATTAATAAACTAATTAAAGAAAGGACAGGCTCCAAAAATGTGTCAATGGGCATTCAGTGATGGTAAGTTTGTATAGTTCACTGTTTTATCTCCATCATGCACATTTTTGCATGTAGTTAGCTTGCTATATTTTATCTACCTATATACATCAAAATTTTAAGTAATTTACAGATATAATTTGCAAGATACCAAGTGACAGCCTCTGTGTTTCTTGTTCTTTCCAGTTATACTCAGTTTCAAGCTTGTTTCCACTCTAAAAAGAAACTCTCATTGGAAGTTTTTCTCTTACTAAATTTTCACTGTTTAACAAAATAAGTGTGCATTTTAAATTCTTTTTAAGCAGCATGTATTGTATATCCAGTATCTATGTACAATACTCGTATATTGAAGTGAATGAATAGAAACGGAATGATGTGTTTCAACTGACCCAATTTATTTTTTCCCTTAGGCAATTCAGTTCATGTTTTGGAGGCTCTTTGGATCCAAAACTTGAAATCAGAACAAAATTTTACGGTAAAGTTCCTCACTGTGGAAACCGTGGTTTGACACAATCTTGGTCAATAATTTGTGGTTGGTGCTTTTATTTTTAACTATGAAAACATTTCTTTCAGTTTCAGGATTGTGGACTTGTTTCTATTTCTCTTTAATTGGCCAACTCTCTTTTTCCCGATTGCTTTCTCTTTGTCCTGTCTTTCACACTGCCTCCCATTATTAGAACAGCGGATCTTTAGAATATTTTTAGAATGTTACGTAACTAAGTATGTTATTCATTCCCATCCCTACAAATAGAAATGAACTGTTAACCTTGTTCCATTGCTGAAAACCTGAGGTGGCCAATTCCCAGACATCTCAGACTACCAAAGTTAGCTAGCAACTCTTGCCACAAACATTAGAAGACGCTTGATGGCATCTTGCTTTATTAAGTTATTAAGTATTGTCCAGTTTCATTTGGAGAAAAAAGATCATTTGCTACTGTCCATAAAGGTTCCTTACCCACGTTTTCACTATATCTGTGCTGTTTCTTGTTGTGTCATTCTTGGCTTCCCCTGAAGTGCAGAGCCTTGTTAAAATAAACCATCAGTGTGTTAACCATGGATGGCCACCAGGTGCCCACCAGGTTGTTCTCTCACTGCCCCTCCTCAGCAGAACAATGGGGTAAAATATGATGAAAAGCTCATGAGTTGAGAGAAGGATGGGGAAATAACTCATTCATTACCATCATGGATAAAAGAGACTCAGCTTTGGGGAAATTAATTTAATTCATTGTCAATTAATAACAGAGTAGGATAGTGAGAAAAACAAAACCAAAACAACCTTTCCCCCATCACTCCTTTCTTCCCATGAGTCTTCTATCTCCTACCCGCTTCCTGAGCAGCAGTCTCCTCTTTTTGAAATTTTGGCAATGTTACTCAACACTGGTCTTCTCACATGAGAAATGCTTTGTACATCATGGACTCTCAGCCATTCATTCACTCCTTGCTTAAAATCAAGATTGTTGCAACATCACGAAGAGCAAGCAATAGACACTCTCAGCTCAGAGCTTGGTTGTATAACAAAGTTATTCAAATTCTTTAGCATACCAAGACAGTAAAATGTGGACATGAAATTCCTAAACACTGTTTAAAAATATTTTATACTATGTATTTTGTTTTAAATTATCAGACTGAGTCATGTTCCCTTGGAATTACAGCAAAATGTGTATTGTTTCCTTGACATCATTTAGTAATTTTGGAGTTGCATGTTAAAGCAAAATTGCGCATCAGCAGAATTAATGCTGGAAATTTTACAGGTCTTTGTCACAGCCACTATGTTATCAAGTCATGATAAAAATAAGTCAGGAAGATGAGCTGGGTAATTGGTCACAAGGACCAACATCCAAAGATAAAAAGTCTCTTTGTATACAGGATATATTGCCCCAAGCTGGTTTTACTGTGTAATTTTTGCAGATTTAAATTCTTGCATTGACAGGTTTTTCTGAAGAACTGCATTTTTGATGCTAAGTGCTGCAGAAGCTCTCGTAGAAGAAGGTTAAGGAAAGAAAGGGGCAGGCATGATAGAGAAAACTGAAGACAGTGGAGCCTAATGGAGCACAAAATGAATTTTCTCTGCCAGGGGCAGCATTTGGCAACAAGGCAAATTCACAAGTATTTTGAGGCTACAGAATTTGGGACCTTTAGGGCTCTGTCTTATTGTCAAGATAGTTGCTTAGTCCAATTACAGAAAATATTTCAACCAACTAGTCAACACCAAATGACAGTAGGAATGAAGACAAATAACAGAAGATTCATGCAGAAAAAATAAAAATGAATCTGGTTGTAACAGCCATACTCGCAAGCATACTCATACGTGAGGGCTCCGAAAATTTCCAGTAGCTGTAGTTGTTTCCATCTTTTTTTTATTATCTTCCTTACTTTGGATGGAAATTTGGACCTCAGAGCACTGGTGCAACCAGCTATTGCATTTTATCTGGAAGTAATTTTAGAAACTATTCTGTTTGCTCCACTGATGTCATGCAGCAAATGATTTCCTCAGGGACTAAGTTCAAGTGTGGACTGACAGACTCAGTTTTGAGTATTTTGTAACATCACTTCAATGTATGTAGTCAGAAAGATTTTAATAAATCATATTCAAATAATATTAATGTCAGATAGACCCCCCACCTTTCCCAAAGTTTAATGAAAACACACTTAATACAGATTTTTCATTGCATGATATTTCTTTAAATCAGTAAAATCCACTTAGAGACTATAACTGTACCTTTGTTACGGTAACATGGCATTGCTTGACATCATTATGAAGTATTTATGGCTAGCTGAGTGACTTACTGTGATTTTATCATAATAGCATGTTTGGGCTTCTTTTGAATATAACAGCATGTTTCAGAATGTTGAATACGAAAAAAAAAAAAGAGAAAATTCCCATTTGATATATGTATGTATTTATGGGTTATTCTCTCATCTTTAATTAATGAACTGGGTCTCTCTAACTCTCATATTTCCTTCCAGAGAAGGTAGCAAGCTGGACCCTCAGCTTAATTTGTAGAAGTGCCACTTGGTGGGGCTGTGTGTCAGGACGCTGCTGGAGGTGGGCACTGCTTTGGAAGCACTGGGTCTGCTGTGAGCCACCCACAGCTCATGTGTCAAACACACCTTCCGCCTCGGCAGCAAAATCGGAGACTTAATAAAAAGTCTGGAACTTCATATTATAACTTCATGGCTTAAATCTTATATTCTTATAGGAACATTCCGATTTTACATGCACTGCAAAAAAGCAGGACTTAGGGATTTCAGGGCATGAAAAGCAGTTTGCAGTTCCGGATGGTTTATAAAGTCTGACAACACTCAGTTTCACCCGCTCGTGTAGTTTTTTGAAACTGTCCTCAGCCTAACAGCTGCACAAGAATCCAGTGACAGAAGGGAGTACTTGACGTGTTTAGAAATGAAATACAAAATGTTTTCTATCCTTAGGGAAACAGATGAGCATCTCCAGTCAAACATAATGCTATTAAACACCAGAATAAAAAAAAAAAAAAGGAAGACGGATCTGCCAGTGTATTTCGGCTTCATATATCCCGCCACGCCATTGTTTCATTTGCGACACAGTTCTCTCCATTCCTGATTAGGTGCCTGCCTGCCAGAAATACTCCTTCTTTCTGCCTCCTCTCAAGGGCACAGACAGGTATCATGGCTTGTGCTGTGAGGCTCTATGCCGTGGCAGCTGGACTGGCCACCGGGTGTCACTGTTGGACAGAAATAAAACTTCGGTAGGCTAAAAAACTCCAGATACTTTCTCCGCCTGCGTGCTCGAAGATGCAGGCTTCTTTCTAAATTCATCTTCCCCATCTGTCCCCAGTGGATGGAGTTTTAAAGAGTATTTGGAAGTGAGTTGTTTTGGCTGCGAATGGATTTTTTCAGGCTTTGTTTGTTTTGGTTTTGTTTTGTTTTCTTTTAACCCAACAAACAAAAGGTAAGGGGAAAAAGAAAAGAGAAAAACAGGAACTTCTGAATATTCAGGAGATGCTCTACTGCTATAAATTGTCAATTAGTTTTATTTTCTGTCATCAGAATCCAAACTGGAGATAAAAATCCTACCATTGCCTGTGTGGAAGAAAAAAAGAGCACTGAATTTACAGGTAAAACCTGTTCCTCCAGAGCTTTTAGTGTTAGATTTCTTACATTTTTCAGACCAACTCAGAGCCTACTGAGGCTTGCAGCTAGATGTAAGGGAAAAACCTGATCAGAAATTGTCCAAAAGTCTAAAACAAAATCTCATTTCTCATACTTGCCTATTTAAAAAGGAAAATCACTTTGGCACTCTTAAGAGAGATAATACTGTGGTACAGATTCAGAACCTCTTATCTAGATGGTGAGGGGAAAGTAGAAAACAAAGTAAAATGCATTTTCTCTCATAACAGGTAACGTAACTGAGTGACATGCCCTTACAGTCATCATTTCAGAAGTACAACCAATTAATTAAAAAAGGAAGAGTAACCTAGAAAAAGAAGATAAATTAATCCCAGGAAAATGAGAAAATGAGGAGAGTACCTCAATGAAATGTACATTCTGAGTGGAGTAAAATCATTAAGTGTGATAGAGATCAAAGGATTTATTGCCTCCTGTCTAATAGCAATGGATGGATTTATTGCCCCCCAAACCTGTGGCTTCCAGAAGAATGTATTTCCCCCAGTGTCTGCTACATGTGGATAAATTCCTTCCCTCACGGGCTCTCTAAAATGTGGAAAGATTTACTTCCTTCTGAACAGCCTGCCTCAAATAAGCAGCTACAAAGTACGACACAGATGGTGCATTTTCCTTTTCTTTACAGAGAGAGTTTCACAGAAGAGGCCTAAACGCAAGTAAACTTTTTTTTTTCCTGAGTTTAAAAAAAGAAATACGATGTAGGGAATAAAATGAGATATTATGAACCTATAGAGGCTGGTTAGAAGGACTTTTGAGGTAAGGTATTACTTGAAGTCAATGACAGAAGGTAATCTAATATGACAATTCAAAGGCAAGATCATCAATTATTATATATAGTATTCCACTTTATAATGAATTTTATAGTATCCTAGAATAGTTGTGTAATGTAGCCATGATGATTTAAGGCTATAACCAAAGGAAGGATCACGGGGGCTTAGTATCTTCATTTGTCTACTCACACAGCTGGGAAACCAGGCAAGAGTTCAGCCATCCAGGACCTGTTTCAGGACTAAAAGAAACAGCAAATGTCAAGCCACAATTTTGCAGCTTCTGTTTCGAATCTGGTTTGTGTGCCCAAAAGCAAGTCTGCATTTTTCCAGCTACATCACTGGGCCAGTAAAAGATATTTACTCTGCCCATAAATCTTTCCTTGCTATCATTAAAATGTTAGAATATGTTCAAAGCTTTCAGATGTTACTGGTTGTTATGTAATAAAGAAGTTGATTATACATAAAACACTGCTTTTGTGGAATAGCAGTCAGGTTCAAAGAACCAGTAACTTCAGAGACTATGAGGATAAATGAGAGCTTGAGCAAAAAATGGAAGCTGAAGTTGAGCATGCCTCAGCTAAGCAATTCTGTCTGCCGTCGGGCTCTCCAGATCAATTCCCTGCTGCCAGGAGTTATTAGAGGCCAGGAAGGTGGAAGTGCACAGCAGAGGTACTTGGTCAGCATTTTTTTCTTTTTAAACTCAAACTTCGTGCAGGAATACTGAAGTTGCGGTGATGTTTACTGAGAAAAAGTTTCCGTGCTAGGATGGATATCTGACAGATTGACATCAGGGATGGTGTGTCTGTACTGTCTGATTCCCGCCTGGCTTGGAATTGAGCCTGGCACGCCTAAATGGCAGTTCTGGAGGTCTACCTACCTAATTCCTCCTCTAGGAGTTGTAATAAAACCAGCTTGTAATAAAATGTGAAATATTCACCTGGCCAGTGAGAAACTGAGAAAAATCAGTGGTTTAAATATCATGAGCAGTGACTGCTTACAAGCAGTAAAATGGATCAAGGAAAAGTGGAAAGGAGTGAGGAAGTTTGAATCTCAGTGTAAACCATAGGAAACTGCTGATACAACTTAGCTGTGGGGTTGAAGACAGCAAAAAATAACATTTTACCTGGACTTTTCACATCTCAGACAAATATGCCCGAGGTGGGTGTCATCTTCTTGCCATACATTAGCTTCTTTCTCATATAGAAAGGAAAATAATTTAACTCTCAGAAGGACACAAGGGCTGAGAAAACTATTTCCTCTTAGATCTGCTCTGCAATATTTATTTGATTTTTCCTGATATACTGGTAAGTAGCATAAGATTCCTTGGATAAGTGGAGACTATTGCTTATGGACAGCTGTGCACACCAGCATATGACAACAGCATTGGCAAGTAGGAAAAATGCTGTGGAATGGCTAGTAGAGTAGATGGGGGCTGAAAGAGCTAAACAGGTCTCCCTTGCTGTAGATTTTTTAAGGGAAATGTGCTTCTCCAGAAAAGTATTTCTGGTATTACTTACTAGAAAGAATCCTGGGGCCAAGATCTTCCTGTCGTTTTCTTCTTGCTTGTATGTTTGTGGGTCCTGACTTTCCCGTGAAAAGCATTGATTCCACGAAGTCAATTAAAAATCATGCTATATAGAGAGGAGAAAAGTTGTAGTCATTTGCAAGTGAGCATAGGCACAACAAAGAGCTCCACCGGGGCTAACCTATCCTGGTAGCCTTGTACTCACAGCTCAAGAGCTTCTGAACTAGCACCTTGTGGCAGTTGCACACCCCCCTCTCTCTAGCTTCCTCCCACCTCTTTCAGTGTGGAAGGTGCATGCACACCCCCACCCTCTTCCCCAACACCTCCTGCCTCTTCTGCTGTGGGGCAAGTTAACAGCTCCTTTTGTTTTACCGTCTGTCGATTAGCTAGGAAAGGGGAAGGGGCGCCAGAGAGTTGCGAAGTTTCGGGGCGCCCACAGCCAAAGTGGGGGGTGCCGAGAAGTTTCTGGGTGCCCGTAGCCAGAGTGGGGGAGCAGAGAAGCTTCTAGACTGCCCACAGCGAGATCTGACACAACTATAAACGGGGTCCGCCGAGGCTGCCTTTTGTGTGTGTCCTCTCAGAGCAATGGGCCAAGAATGCTGTTGTCGAGAGCCCTCCCCTTAGGCAGGATCACTGCCTAAAGTAATCTCCTGGGACTGGGACTGCCTTACCGCACCGTGTGGGTGAATGATAACCTACTTAATAGTTCCTCACTGCATAAGCGAGTGTATTTTCCTTGCCAATTTCCTCACAGGATTTGCGGGTGTTTTTCCTCCACTAGGCAAAGTGAGGGTACTCCGTGCTTAAATATGAGCATGTGTATTTGTTTCCTGAAGTCAGGGACGGCTCTAACATTATTTTTGTGAGCCACGTGTATGCATACTGTGGATCTCCATTGTTATTATTTGCTGCACCCCAATAATTTCCTCAACTGATATTTGAACTTGTATTTATGTTATTGGAGTGCTAAAACCGCGTTCCTTACTGGTTAATTTGCTGCACCTTTTTGATCAGATTAAAAGCTTGTTTTGGACCTTGTTGTCCACCTAAACCTAACTTTGGGGTGTCTCCGTGACACACCTGAACTAGTTTGTTAAGAACTAGCACAGACATCACAGAGCTACCTGGCAGTGTAAAAGTAGCCCTGGAGCAACAGGATGATGCTGTCCCATTCCACTGCTGTCACTGGTACCATTATTCGAAAATCAAGAAATAGGCACAAATACTGCCTCATTTTCACTTGCTGCCAATCTGGACTTGTTACTGTCTATTCTGCATATGTATTCCAGTAAGCAGCCAAAGAACAGGGTGTGGGCAGATGTTGGCTCTCAGTCCTCTACATCTTGCCATGTTGTCCCTTGACACTCCATTGTGAGGCTTCACAGATGAATATGAGAGAAGTGGCACCACAGAGCATGCAGAAAAGCAAAAGCTAACATTTACTGGCTAACTCGCTTGTTTATGCTTGGAGTGGGAATGGTGCTACCTGAAATCCTGTTGTTGTGTAGGTGTCAGCCAGTCAAACTTTTGGAACCTCCTCTCTGGTGTGTGGTGGGTTGGTCCCAGCTGGCAGCCAAACTCCCACCCAGCCTCTCACTCACCCTCCTTCGCCCAGGTGGGACAGGGCTGGGGAACAGGAAGAACAGGAGTGAAAAAGCTCATGGGTTGAGATACAGGCAGGGACATCAGTTATGAGTTACTGTCATGGGCAAAACTGACTTGGAGATAGCTGCAGCTCTTGGAAGTGGGGCTCTTCCCCGGGTGATGGTCTTGGTGGGTCACCATCCACAGCAGCTGGGCCAGACTGGTATGTGCCTAGCCTGACATAAGGCTGTGAAAGGGACAGGAATGTTTAGAGGGGAGATGGGACCTTTTAATGTGTTTTTGAAAATCTCTTTCCAGAATCTTGCACATGTAAAGCCTTTTACTTTTTGTAAAACCAAGCATACAGCTGCCTGATAATGGAATCCTAGAATCATTTTGGTTGGAAGAGACCCTCAGGATCATCGAGTCCAACCATAAAGCAAGACTTAATAAATAGCAACACCTAATCTCAAAATTCCAGTAAGAATCAGATCTGAGAAAAAAGTTATTCAAAACAAACACTTAGAGTTGTCTTCAGGTTGCTATGTAAGACTAAAAAGAGCATAGTAGTGAGTGACTGCATTTTGGAAAACTACATTACATAGATATATTTATTGTCTGTACATATCACTGCTATTGTGTTTGTTGGGTTTTTTTTTTTTGCTTATGTTTATGTATCTACACACAGACACATAGACATTTCTAACCAGAGCATTTCAGAAACTGGATTTCAATATAGACTAGTTTTCAGCTCAAAAAGCAATTTTTGAGTGATAGAATATTTTGAAACAGTATATATTTCTCAGCCTGCGTGAGCACACTAGAATATTTTGATGACAACTGTAGTCCAAATGGCAAGGTCCTGTTACAGGGAATTAATCACAGATGTATTCCTTAGGCCAAATTATGACCGAAAGAAGACTGAAAATAAAATGTTAAGAAACAGCTAATACGTTTTAATTTATGAAATGCATACTGGGCATGATCAGTGGGTTCTGACATATTTTTGCTTACTAGTAGCACTGTGGGGCAATGCAGGAGCCATCGGTGAAAACTTTCAGCTCCCATCCCCCTCCCCTTTGACAGCTGTTGACCACCATTTCTCAATCAGGTTCACTTCTTCATCATGTCAGTGAGCTTCAAAACTTTTCTCCAGATGGCTGTCGAAGTTGGGAGTGACTACCACAAGCTACATATTAAATATCTGAGCTCCTTGCGCAAAGCTTGAGCCTGCAAATTCATGTAGCCTTGTTTTTCCTGGGAGGCATGAGTGGGTGGATGCAGCTGGGGCAGGGAGAAGTCAGGAAGAAGTGTGGAGGAACAGGGCAATGACAGCAATGGCATGTCAAAACCATGGAAGTGAAAGGATTGCCATTGATTTCTGTGGGATTTGGAGCAGGTCCTATGCCCTATGTTACTACAGATAGGGACTGACCTTCAAGGTTGTGCAGGTCCTCTTGCCTGTGGAGTGTCCCTCTGGACCTTCTGCTCCATGGCACACATGCCCATGCAACAGTGTCTCTGCCCACAGTACCTCTGTTCTCTGGGAATATTGCCAAATTTTCAGAACCCTGTAGAAAAGGTTGTGTGTCTTTTTTATCCTCCTGTCACAGAACATTTGTCACTGAGGGAGAGGCAAAGAACACACATTTTATTTTCTTGGGGATGGTAATTATTATTGTATTTGTAAGGCAAGCAAAAGTAAATCCTGGAGGTATTATGTAAACTGAGACCAGTTTTTTATCCCTATCAACAAACTGCATTTTTTTCCTGGACTCATTGGGTAGGATCTAATCTTAAGATTCTTTGTAGCTGGTCAGAAGAATTGTTCCCTGATTACTGTTATTAAATGAGTTTAGACGCTTGCATCACATATGTGGACACATAACCTTAGGTATTTTAACCTTAAATTGAATCAGTCATTGTTCTTCAGAAACTTTCTTGTGACTGTTCTGAAACAGTTTTTTCATACCACGTTTGCACTCTTCCTTTCACCCCTTCCAAAAAGCCAAAGTAGCAAAATCACATAAATAACGGTGTTGTTTCAGTTGCAGCATACATACTCCCAGCCACACTAGTTGTAGAAGACTTGTGAATTTCTTCAGTATATAACGAGTCTATATTAAAAATACAGCTTATCAGAGCTCAACTTGTTTCCTCTTCATTTAGGCCTAGCTCTAACTCATTCTCTCTTGATGTGTTGGAATTTGGCCTTAGCTTGCTTTATTTTTCTGGATTTATTGAACAGTGTGCCATCCTAGTATTCAACTTAAGTTATGCAAGCAAAAGCAAAGGAAAACCCCCAAGCTTTAGTGTCCTACCTGCAATGAGCTAGCACCCCTTCATGTAGCCATTTCTGGGAGATGATTGCTTCCAACAAGACCTTGTTTTGTGTGTCAGCAAGCCTGGGATGCTAGGAAGACCCAGGTCTGTCATGTTGAGGATAGGTGTCAATTTAAGTATAGCTTCCATCACACGAGCCATGAGAATGCAGGAGCTTCTGGCTGATCTGTGGGCGGTGGGGCATGGTGTCTTCAGTCCAACCCTGTCACACCAAGGCATGGTGGGACACCTTCACTTCAGTGTGGAGCTATGGTTGCCAGTGAAGTGTGACCAGAATTCCCCCTCTCTGAAGGACATGGTGTCTGGTGGATCTTAGCCATCTCAAAATCTTTTGTGAAGGTTATACATCCTGAAAGGACAGCAAACCCTGCTGTAAAGTGAAGGATCCAGCTGTACCAATACTGCACAAGGTGAGAATTAGTTCCATTACTGTGTAGCGTGGCCATTTGACTTGAATAATGTTGATCAAACCCACATAACTGCAATGCAATGCAGTGTTGGGATAGTGGTTCTCAGATGTTTACTCCAGGCTCTCCCTGTGGATGCTTGCTGGATATGACAAAATTATACTGAAACAGAGAAAAGATGTTCAAATCTGAAGGAAAGCGTGCATATCCAAATGCTTCTCTGCTTTGTTCTGATTCTTTTCCCCCCAGCTGAATCAGTGGACTATTATTTTTCCTACAAACCTTTGTTTCATGAAAAGTGTATGGCTTCATAACAATTCATATCTATGTTCCCTACAGGACAGCCAAAGCAGTATACAGACACTTTGCTGCCTGATAGCTTGCATATTATTTATTTGCAGTTTCTGTTACTTATCACTACTTTATTTGTACTTTTTAATATTTTCCTCCAAGTAGTAATATGATGCAAGCCAAAACTTGATGGGGAGACAAGAAGGACTGCTGTGTTTCACTAACATTAGACGGCTCTCAGGAGAACCATGTAGTTTATACAAATATGAGATTAATAGCACCTGTGAGCTGAGATCTAGGCTTTTAGTCTTGTTCTCTATCTGGTTTAGGAATTCAGGAAGCAGAAAAATCATCATGTCTGGTAGTCCTGGCCTGCTTCAGATCCACTGAGTGGATCACAGTAATGCAGGACTGCTTAAGTCAAAGTGTTAAAATCTGAGTTAAAAATGAGCCCAGGTTACTTCTAAGATGTAGCCCAGGTTTCCTTCATGTTTGTACCTCTATTCTTCAAGAAAAGCTCTGAGTAATTTTCAACAAGTTGTTTCACTGGAATTAATTCAATATACTTTGATATGTTCTGGGGTTTAATGGGTCTCAGAATAATTTATTTGTCAGTATAAAGAGCCAATACAGCTATTTCAGTCTTGCTGCTGAATCTAAATGTATAGCATGGAGAGGGAATCACTTTTAGGATGGGCAACAAATGTACTAATATTTCCTGTTTTACCAAGCATTTCCAAAAATCCCACCATCTTCTAAAGTCTAACTGGGAAGACAGACCAGCTGGCTACCCACATGAGCTCTCTGGTGGGGACGAATAAGCCTGCTGGTTATCCTGCTGAACCATTTGGCAGTGACAGCTTGCAGGCTTTGGGGTGTGCAGGCACAGGAGACAGGAGTTCAGGCCTGTTGGAAGCTGATAATGTCTGGGTGCAGGGGAGAGGGGATAAAGCACAATCTGTGGTGTGAGTCCAAGATTTCCAGCCAGGCTGTTCTGCAGTGCCTTCTCCCTATATCTGATTTATTGTGTATCAAACACAAGTAGAACACACAATAGCACAGATACCTGTCTCTAAGGGGATAACCCTTTGACAACATGCTCCTGTCAATGACCAGTCCAAAACTTGGCTTGGTCCTCTCGGCATTCAGGTTGAGGTACCCAGATAAAATCAGACATCTAATTTCAATACTGCAACAAGCCCAGCAAGAACCCTTAGTGCACTAGTTTGGTTCTACTAAATTAGTTCTTATTGGAGTCACAGGATAGTTGCACCGAGCTCAGCCAATCTGATCAGCACTTGCTCAGTGGAAGCCTGTCCATGGAAGGGGTTTCTCTGGGATCCTGTCAAATTTCTCAGGTGATTCCCATCCAGGTCTGGGTAGAGTCCCTTATTTCAGTTTTCCTGCTCCAATCTTTTCAGTGCTTCTGACCTACAAGTGGGTCCTCTGCCACAGATATTAACTGTCCTCCTGTGCATTTCTAATCCCTCTAAGTTCTCAAAAGACAGAAGACTTGTTAGAGCTCTGTTTCATGTGGATTTGTTCAAGATATAGAGGGAAATGCAACAAATGTAAACAGAATCACTGCAAGGACTTGATATCCTTGAGTTCTAAACATAAACTTTTCCTTATCAAGGCTTGTGAATGAAATACACCAATTATTTTCAAAGTCACAATTCTTTCTGATAAGCTAGAAAAGTGAGTCTTCAGCTGTGTCAGCTACTTGCTCAACCCCTATTTTAGGTATTGCCTAGTATTTAACAAAAAAATCTTAGAAAACTGGATAAACCAGCTGGCATTTTCCAGTTCTAGACTTATTTAAACAAGTAGGTCATATTTACTAAACCTACATATGAGAACACAAAATACCTATTTTATTTCTTGCCTGGAATACTGTTATTTAAACACAGTTTTAACTTTAATGGAAAGAACAATTTGCCTAGGTGTTTTGATACTGCAGTTATACATTTGGAGATATATATATATATATATATTTTTTTTTTTTAATGGTAAAGACAGTTTATACTGCAAAAGCAAAGGGATGTCCTTCTTCCATCCAGACCAAATCAGTGTGTTTGCGAGGTAACCAAGACTGTTCCAAAGGGGATGTAGCAGAATCTGCTGTGACAAAAGGAGAAGTTTCTAATTCAGAAATTACCAATGCAGAAATAAGAATTTCAGAATAAACCAAGACAAGTGATCTGCCTTGAAATATGCACTAGACCTAAATACAGAGAACTATTAAAAAAAAAAAAAAATTCAAGGACACAGCCTCCTGAACTTCCACAAAGCTCAGGAACCAGTTGAATGTTGGGTTGTTGCACACCTGGTGCACTGACATCTGATGGGAAAATAGTTTCCTGTACGTAAGTACATTCAAATTGCTGCACATTAACATAATGTTTAAAATGTTAATGCAAAAATATCTCAGACATACAGATAGGTGATGCTCCCAAGCTCCCTGTTTGTTTGCCAACTGCAAAGCACTGCAGGAACTCTCTACACAAGACAAGCAGCCCTATCATCTGTGTCTCCCATTTTTTTGCCTTTGTTTTTTTGGCTAAACACCAGGTGGCTCAGAGCACTTGCAGTTTTTGTACTTGCAAATACAGCTAACAAAGAGTGATAGAGCCCTGAGGGGTGTCTGAACACATAGCACAAAGTGCCTGGTTTGCCTACAGGGGTGCCCAGGAGATGGAGCACTTCACTCACATAATACATGCTGGTGGGCCAGCACAAATGTTTTGAATCATGGGCTAACATTCATGGTGTAAATTATACTCAGTGGTAGTATTCTGGTATTGTAAGAATCCTAATGGATTTTATTTTTGTCACCGGACCCTGTATATTTGCAGTCTAACTTGATGATGCTATTTTAATGATGTTGGCAAGACCAAATGTGTTGTAAAAGCATGTGCTACTTTTGCACTTTCCAGCAATATATTACTTTACTTTGTCCGAGGAATGGTATCAATGTGTTATTTTCCACCCACAAAGAATGAAATCTTGTAATGCATTCAGAGTTTTAAAAGTTTGTAAATTTTGTGGAAATAAACCATAACTTGGTCTTTGGAAGTGGATCTCTTGTCAGTATTCCAGAGCTGCTAAGACATTTTGCTGATGAGTCATGCTTTTTTCTTTTCAAAATCTTGCAGACTTTAAAATGGAAATTAAGAAGGCTATTATAAAACTTTCTAAGAGAGCAAAAAATATGTGCCAGCACTGTAAAAGGCAGTTGTTCTATTGCTAGACAAATAAATTGAAATTAAGGAAGAGGAAAAAGGCACGTGAAGGATGGAATATGATGCAGATAAAGTATGGAATGGAAGTATACAAGAAAATAAGAGACAGAAAAATCATGAAAGACACATTCATGTTAATTTAGTGAAGGGAAAGATCAAAATTCAAAGTGACAAGCCTGTGTATCCAAAATGGCTTTCCTCTCACATTTTTCAGTCTGCCTAGTGGCCCACTGCTGTGAGTCACACTTGCTGCCTTCTTGTAATTCCCTGAAGTGCTACTGACTATGATTACTGCATGCAATCATGTATTCTGTAACCATGATCTTTGTTTCATTAGCTTTCACTGGCATATGAGACACGAGACTTGCTGCACTGCTGTCCTGGATTTAGGCACCTAGATTCAACCTACTCACTGTAAGAGCTCTGAAAATGTTCATTCAAGGAGCAATCAGAATACAAAACTAGATCAAATCCCTCTTAAGTGGGTGGATTTTGGAGGAAGGAAGGTTTATGCCCTTGGTATAAATGTAGCACTTTAGGCAGTAACGAGCCTCCCTGCCCCTAAGTGAAATAGGGACAGCCTAAAAAGATCTGAGAAGAATCAGCAGGTTTACATAGTCACTCCCACTCCCAGTTCATTTCAACTGATCTTTTCTTTCATATGAAAATCTACAGATTAATACCACTGAAAACTTTGAACCATGTGCAATGGTGAATATGTGGAAAGCAACAAAACCTTTCTGTATTATCTTGTAGCTCCTGTGGAATCCACCATTCCATTGGAAAGAAGAGAGCTATGGCAATAAGACCATTCACAAAGTGAGTAGAAGACAGCAATTTGAATATAGATGAGTGCACCACAAACAGAAGTAGAGGAAATAAACAGAAGACATAGAAATTTAGTAGTTTTGATATGGACAAAATTGTTATGAATGTAACAGAAAACAAAAATTGTTGTTCTGATTTAGAAGAAAGCTCACACTGATCAACAGCAGATGTTTAAAGACATACTGTAAGAAATAGAGCTGCTATATGAATGCTTTTCGTACTATACAGTTCTAGCTTTGGCTTCAGGACAGTTAGGGTTTCAGAAAAAAACCCACATGGATTTTAGGACCAAAATGAAAAAAGAAAAAGTTTTTAAGTATGAGGAAGACCCTAAAACAGTAATTCTAGTTAATGATAAGGCTCAGCAGGAAGAAGTGTTCACACACTGTTCTTGCTCTGTGCTTAAAGACGGTGATGTACTTGTACAATGAGAAGACGATAAAGTACTGTTTAGTGTTGTCCTCATTAAGAACTGCAGAGGATGACACAGACAATCTAATCACTATTTGAACGATCTACCAGGAGAAGCAATACAGAGACCTCCTTCTGAAACAGTCAAATACTTTTTATTTCCCTGTACATGTATGTAATTTTTGAGCTCATACCTTTGACCAGAACACTTTGTCATTGCTGTTTCTTTTGGTGTTTCTTTTGGTGTTTCTTAGAATAAGCACAGTCTGATATCTTATGCTCTGGTATGATGACTGCATTTCCAGCTCCTCTGTCCCAATGCCTTTACTCCTTGGAAGAAGATATTGCCCTTTATCACATAATATTTGAATCCTTATTTCTACCAACCTGAAGATGTTTCTGGTGTGTGGAAGCAGGAGATGGGAGGTACATAAAGATTTTTGATGATCAAGTCACAAGTTAGGCAATAGTAGCAGAAATAGTTGCCATTGTGCTAAACCATCTAAAACCAGTTTACATGGCAGATAGTTCAGGGAGTGTGCTGAAGAGTTTACATAGCCCTGCTGCAACTCAGAGGATGCTGGCGATGAGCATGTCCTGCTAGGCAGAGGTCTGTAAGATGGTTACCAGTAAGGTACTAAGCACTGAGGTTGCCTGAGGAAAAAGTTCGGTTTTCCAGTGGGAGATTTTTTACAGAGTGGTGTAGGGAAAAGAGTATTGTTAGTCAAAATACGACTGCAACAACTGTGCTTCCAGCCACAGTGAACTCAGAACAAACTTTCAACAGATATTTTTAATGCTTCAGGAGAAGTTTTTCCACCAGCTGACCCGGTGGTCTATTAAGTGAGATAGAAGTAAAAAATATGCCATACTCTTATAACACGCAGTCAGCTGATATCATGTATGTAAAACCTATAGAGAGTTATCTCTGCAAATAATGTAGTAAAGCAACAAACATTGCAAATCATGGCCTCATTGTGCTGAGTGACCATGGGGAAGATGTGAGGAATTCATATCTTGTGAGACTAAAATATAATAGTGAATGTTATTGCACATGTTTAAAGATCTGGAGGCAGAGTTATCTAAAGGAGAAAAGAAGGGTATACCTAACATTATTAAAGAGAGAATATCCAATTTAAAGAGTCGTTGCAGGTAGGAAAGAAAATGAGTACAGTGCTTGTGTTTGATGGGAGAACTGAAAAAGGATTTTGAGGGGCAGATACTATAGAATATCTGTTCATCCTGGCTCTGTATTCTGTTTGTCCTTAGGTAGCCAGCTGATCCTTTGCAGCTTTGGTGGCAACTACGGAACCCTGTGCAGGACTAGTAACTGGGGTGTTTTGGCAGCAACCTATAAAGAGAGAAGAACCTGTGAACCTGAAAAACTCACGTAATTTCAGCATAGGCACCCACCATCAGGAGCTGTTTGTGTTTCTCGCGGAAAGTTGTCTGTGGATACGAATGTTTTGCTTCTGTTTGACCTTTCATAATTCCGGGTTATGTAGACATAAAGGCACAGCGGAAGTTCACCACTGCTATTGAGATTATTTGTGGGTGTTTAGGGTTTCAGGTTCGATTTTTTTTTTTTTTGAATTTTGCTAATTGCACCTTGTCTAACCCCATAAAAAAGTCTTTGTCACCAGCAGCTGAATGGTCTGGTGGTATCATTTTGTCCTTGCTGCCCAATGTAATTACTAAGTCAATAATACTCAGTGCCTTCCCCAAAAGTTTCCAGTTCAATGTTTCCATTTCCTCACTTCTTTTTCTGATGTATTAATATTAGAAAACAAGTCATCTGTGCAGTCAATTATATGTTACCCTGTATTCCCAAACTCACTATCACTGTGATTTACATTTAAATTACCACTTTATTTGGAAGAGACCTTCCCACAACAAACTCTGAAATTAAGCAAGTATTTAATCCTCCAGAAAGAGTAACAGTCTTTCAGTTTCAGGAGTCTGAAAAACCTATATCTGTACAACAAGTCCAGTGGTAATTTGCAATCTATATGCATGTCAAATCAGTGAGATATTTGAGCCTCTGTGAATGTAAACACATATACCATTCTTCTTCCCCTTGACCCTGGGAACCAATACTAAAGAGGGAAGTAGTGTCTAGTTGAGCTTGTTGACTAAGGCATCCCAAATGTCCAGCTTTGTTTCATTTGAGAATGCTTCCGAAATCCACAGAAAGTCCCTTGTTTTGGAGATGTTGTGTTAGGAGGACAGTGTTTGTTTGTATCCAGTGATGTGGAGAGAGGTGTCTCTCGCACCTTCAGCTTTTCCAGCCTGGCTTTCCATTGTCATTGCAAGTATATGAATTTTCTGAATTGTCCCATGTTGTTTAGGTTTAGTTTCAGACACCATGGCAAGGAAGGACAGTTCTCTAAAATAAAGCAGGTTGCTTCTTCCCACCCCTACAAATGTGACTGTAAGGGAAGACGGTCTCTTCTTGCCTTATCATGGGAATTGTAATGTCGTAAATCTACCTGGCACTTTACTCACTGTATTCTTTAGCTTCTTTTCTTCCCATTATCCCTCTCCCATTGTATTACTGTTATATGTATATAGAAGACATTTTGCAAAGGCATAGTACATTTTCAAGCGCCAGATTTACCATATGCATGTGAACTGCCTGCTATGTGTAAGTACCAATGCTGCTTTGTTGTGTGTGTATAATTAATCCATTATGACTGGGAGTCACAGCATGTGCTGTATATGTGCAGAATTGTCATGTCATACTTCTGCACTCATCTATTGTGTTTGAAAACCACTGAGTCTGTTGAGCAGTCACTGTGCATTTTTTTCTCAGCATGCACAATAAATATGGTGGCCTTAGGAATGAGTAGACCTAGCACTAACGATCCCATTTCCTGAAAGCCAGTTATCATTTGAGGTATGTTTTTTGTTCTCAAAAACGCTTGAGGAAACAACTTTGATAGTGATACCAAGAGTGTGGAGCTTACCAGTTGACTGGTCAACTTGGTGTAAGTGTTAGAGACCCGCAGTTCATCAGTATGGTCTTGCCAGAGAACAATAACAAACAGCTTTTATTTTGGTCTTGGTCCTTAGTTCTGTACTGTGGAACCATGGAGTTAGAACAGACTCTTTATACAGCTCTGTAAATCTCCAGTCCCTCCTATGGCAGTTCTGGCACCACTGGAAATCATCCCCTCTCCTCAAGGTATTACTGTTACACCATTCTGCAATAGAATTCCTGCTCCAGAAAGTCTTGTGTACCTAGAAGAGTAGGGAAGCACTTGGTATCTGCCACATCTGTCTTTAATATTTGGTCCTTGGTGTCTCTGTTGAACATTCTCTTGTAGTATCTGTAAGGCATTCAGATCTCACGCTGAGGAAGCCACTGCATACATTTGAATTGCATAAAGGGACAAAAAAAAAAAAAAAGGTGTGGGGGGAGACTGTACCTGTGTAAAATATAGAACATTAAGCTGGGTGAGTTGTCTCACAACACAATGCAGCAGAAGTCCTACAAGATATTCTCTGCACAGGTTAGAGAAGTAGAGCTGTTTACCACAAATCTTTGCATCTCATAGAAATAACAAAACCAGTGTCTGACGTATTTTGGCAAATTGGTGTTGACAGTGGAAGTAGGTTTACTGGGTTCTGGCTTGTGAGTTACATGTCTGAAAGATCAGATAGCTTGTGTGGACAGAGAAAATCAGTCAACCCAAACTATGGGTCTCCACTCAAGGGTATCTGGGTAAATTTTTGTACTCTGTGATATATGAGAGTTTAGATGAGAGCACCTAGCCCAGTTATGTCCTTGAATCTAGCTGTAAATCACTAACTGATGTGCATAAACATTAATCTGGAGGGATTTTGCTGGTGGCTGGATGTTTAGACTTTGTCTCCAGTTGATCATCAGCCTCACTGCTGTTAGGACCAGCAAGAGAACTGCTCTGTGCCAAATGTCAAAATTATTGTGAGCACTTTGGCATTTTCTTCAAGTCCCTTCTTTCACAAATGTTTTAAACCCAAACATTTTAAAAACCCTGAGGTTCTCAGCAACATAGAGACTAACTTTACTCCTGGATTTTATTTTGTCTAAGCACTGCAGTATTTTGGTCTCATATGCTGTGCAACCTTTTGTCCATTCCTGAAAGAGTCTACTGAATACAGATTCAATGTGATACCTTACTGGCAAAAATTTGCTCCCTCTTCCTATGTTAGTGTTTAAATGATAATGTAATAAATGTGTTAAAAGGTATAAGTTAAACAAGAACAGGAGTGGCAAGAGAACTTTGGCTTGGAAGCCTTGTGAGCCTGTCTCCTGTCTCTGCTATTGATCTGATGCACATATGCACATCCATATATATGTGTATAGATCCCCCTTGGGAAGACCAGTGTGCCACATGCATACACACACACGCAGACATACACGCATATCCCCTATTATCTGTAATGAGATAGCAATCAGCAATTTCTTCCAGTCTTGCCTGAGGACTCTTGCTGTTTCTCTAACATCAGTGTAATGTAATCAGAGCTATATCAAGGTTCTTGTTAAGAATTTAGGTTTCTTGACATTTTGTTTCATTGTGATTTGGAGAGCTCTTAGCACTCCAGAAGAGCCAGCTGATGAAGGCTGAGCTAGGTACATGCCTCTTTCTCTCAACACATGAGAGAAGCACAGCTCAGCTTGTTTTCCTTTACATGTTTTAGTCCACAAGACCTATGACAAAACTACTGTCCTTAGTAATAGCAGAGCATACGTGCATGCTTACGCAAGTTATTACTAGTCTAATGGTAGATATGATCGTTCCCATTCCCCATGTAGTTGTCTATGGAATAAAATAGATACCTCCACTGCTGTTCACATACTGGTAAAAAAGTGATTATGCGAACCTGTTGACAGGATGAGTTACATCAAGCTGCTGGGCAAAATTACCACCTTCAGCTAAGCTCTACTGCCTCTGCTAATAAAATGTTCTCTGATCTGTTTGACTTATCATGCCAGGCTCTAGTGGTTCAGGAGTTGCTTCAAAAGAGGGTCAGTAGTTCCAGTGGTTGGAGGGAAATACACAACAGAATGGACTCAGCTTGCCAGCTACCCTCCACTTAGAATTGCATGGAAGAAAAAGCTCATTTGTTCTCTTCCTCAGAGCTTAAATAATAGAGAGCATTTATATCCATTAACAAATATCAGATTTAAATATATCATTTAAATGTATCACATAAAATCAATTCATCTGATTTTTGCACAGAAGTTTCAGATATCTACTTCATAAAAATAGGCTTTAAATGGTAATAATTTAGTTAAAATGACAGATTTATATTGAATTATAGTTACTGGTCTTTCGTAGAATTTTTTGTAATGTTTCAGCAGTCAATAGGCACGCAACAAGACAGATAATTTAAGAAACAGCACTGAGGGCATAACAGGAGTTGTATAGCTGAAATCAGTGGGACTACTTGTGTTTTTTAAGTGAACAGCTAGTGAGGAGTCTGACACAGAGCTCATTAAAATTCAGGACAAGCCTTTCATTGATTTTATAAGAAGTGTTTAAGCGCTTTGCTAAACAGGAGGGCTCAGTGCCTATAGCCTGGCTTGAAACTCAGGAATAACTGCTTGCTGCTATTAGATTCTTACTTGTCATCATGTTCCACTGTTCATAACTCCTTGGGATATCATTATTGACATTCCATACCTATTTTCCCCATCTTTTTCATGCTTTGCAAAATGTTCATCTAACTTGTGATTTTCCGATTGCATCTGCAGTCGAACTCACTTTATTGAGCAGTGAGCCTTGCCAAAAGCTTGTCTGTACATGAAAAACTGCTTCCATAAAGTCTGAATTAATTACCAGCTGTGTCTTCTGAAATTCACACAGGCTACTATTCATCATTATTCAAACTGGACTTTGGAGTCTTGTACATTGTGTTTTTATACCAAATTTACCTATTTTTCTAAGCCTTTAAAAGTTCATCTTCTTTGGCAAGTCATTGAATTTTATGAAACTGATGAAAATCAAATGGTCTTTTTGAAGTAAATTTAGTTTATTTGAGTTTCCTGATCAAAACCTACTGGTCTGGATACATACTTGTGGGATACAAATTCATTTAAATGTCTCATAACCTCAAGTTACAGAACACAGTAGGGAACATTCTCCAATTTTCAACAGAAAACTACTAATATAACATTCTTGTTTTCACATATGTATTAAAAACTATGGAGATTGTATATGAAATGAAACAGCTGGCTTGCTTCATTTATGCATATCAATGTGCATTCAATGCTGAACACAAATAAAGCTTATAATATTTACTAGATAACCTTAAATGAATTGGACAAAAATTTCTCAGCCATTCATGTTAGAATAGCTCCTTGTGATTTCTGAATCATCATTTCATACTTCCTCCCCAAACACGACGCACTTCCAATCTTTAAACACATTTGCTCTCAATCATTGCACAGTGATTTATAGATATACATATGCATGTATGTAAAACCTCCACCAAATAATAAGTAGAAAACAAGTGTGCAAATAATCAAAAGTTATAAGTTATGAAATGCAGAAAATTTATAAGGGAAGCCACAGAGCTCAGGCAACATTCATGTTCAGCAGGGTTCCTGGGACTGAAAGGGTGGAGAAACGAGTTGAAAGGGCCATGAAAGGTGGAACAATGTTCTGTAGTTCATTAGAGGAGACATGGGGCATCTGACTACAGGGGGAAATTTGCTGCCGAGAGTGTCAAAGAGCAGAGATTTCAATTACTACAGATTCATCTTTAACATTGTAGATAACAAAAGTCTGTCCAGATTTGCCATTGCCTCTGCAATACAATTCCTCCTGCTGGTTCTTAATGTTAGGCTTAAAATGTCTTTAAGTTGATCTGCTCATAGTGGGGAGACCCACCAGTCCCTGACACAACTCAGACATGCAGATATGAAAAGCAGCTTCAATCTACAATTTCTATACAGGCTTGAAGGAGACTCTCAGGGAAACTGAAGATAGATGAGGACATGCTGCACGAAGAAGACACTTCATGTCAAAGAGCTTAAACTAATAATTCTGGGAAGTGTAATTTTGTCTTACATGAATATGCAGGGACTCTGATGGATTATTTATAGTTTGTCATCATCATTATCATCATCATCTAATAAAAATGACAAGTATAGAATCATAGAGTCATAGAATCATTTTGGTTGGAACAGACCCTCAAAATCATCGAGTTCAACTGTTAACCTAACACTGTCACTAAACCATGTCCCTAAGAATCTAATTTATGCATCTTTTAAACACCTTCAGGGGTGTTTAAATAGCAAAAAGAGTTCAAGGGTAACTTGAAATTTTAAGGGGATGATGCAAATTATATGGAATTTACTTTTCTTCTCTTTAGATACTTTTGTAAACATAGCAGGAAAGGAACTGCATGTATGTGGCTTTAATGTTTTTAGAGCTATATAAATACAGATACATGAAGTGCATCTCAGCTACTAACAGCAACAGCTAGAAACCCAGAGGAATTATTTTTCTCATAACTTAACTTGGGAGAATTGGAAAATAAGAGCATACTCAGCTTTGCATCATTTTGCTTGTGTTGTGTTCCTTTACCTTTTTATTTCAGTATCTGTTTTTTCCTTTAAAGCCTTGACTAAAAACAGTTACCAAACAACATGGGAAGATTTCCCTACCCACAGAAGCATTATGATTTTAAATGCATTAAAAGTGTGGATCATGTTCCAGCACCCTTGAAGTATGGATGTCAGCAAAGATCTAGGATAGAAAGCTTTTAGCATGAATCTGAATGTCTGAGATAAGTTTGTCTAGTTAAAAATAACTGAAGACATAATTAAAGAGAGATGTTTAAAGCAGATGTCTGCATTTCAGATATCACTGGGGACTCTATGAAAATAGGTGGTCACTGCTAGCTTTTCAGTCAACCTTTTCCAGTTGTCCCTGGCACTTTTTGGTTTTCTATACATGAAACCACCTGGGTATTTCTGTCTATTCTTTTAAAAACTGAAAATTATTTGAGTTGTTTTTATTTAATAAATCTTCCTCTTTTCTCCCTGCAGAAATGGATAATAATGTATTTTTTCATCTAAGGTGTTAAAAAACTTCCTACAGACATTTAGAATAATTTCATACTGAAAGTTGTCATAACAGAAATGTTTCAACCACTTCTCTGTTATAAAAATAACAATAGAACTAATTTGCAGGTATAACTAAACCAAGGCAAGACCTAAAAGAGTAGGTGTCTAGGGAACACAGATAGTTCCAAAATGTTGTTACACTTATTTCCTGCTGCCAGAGAAAATCCTCACTTCTTTGATTTTTCTCAGCAGTATGCAGAACTGTATGGAAGAATCACTGCCATAAAATTGGCAAGCTTTTCCTCAGCTGTATAACAAAGAATACAAGGTACGTTCCACATCTGTAGTTTTCAGTCACTGACATTTTGATCATATGAGATTGTTTTGACTTCCAGAAAAGTTTCCAAATCTACTTCGTTAAGTCTGCTATACAAGCTTGCATAATAAATAAATCCTTCAAATTTTCTTCACTGACCCATGTCAGTGGTTTGCTCTTTAAAGATGAAGATGTCATGTCAATACACATTTCCAACATGTTCATATAGAGATCTCTGTATTAGAGAAAGGAGGATGCATTGTTACCAGATTCATGCTTTATTGCAATACAGATTTGTCCAAAGGAATGCCACTAATTTTTAGGCACATTGGACGAGAAGTTGTAGCAGGTCCTGAAATTCCTTCAAGGGGGCTTTTTTTTTTTCCTCAATATTAACCTTCATTTGGTATTTATTTAATATAGATCACAGTTTCATTGCATTTGAAAACTGAAAGGATGCTGTCACATCTCTGTATGATGCACTATCTTTACTGGGTAGATGAGGCTTCCAGACAACTACCACAATTTGTGCCAGAGTGATTGAAAAGATTATTACCCTTCGGTTTGCTTTCCTTTGCAGATGTGTGAAAATGTCTGATGCTCGATGGGTCTCAGCCTGACAGCATTGTGAGCTTAACAAACACTGGGAAGTGTGGCGATAGAGGGGTGAACATAGATCTGTTTCTGCTGATTCTGAGACAACTGAGGGAAAAACATCTGGCAGAAGAGCAATAGATACCACCTTGGAGCATCTTCTTTGGCTAGCCTCGCTCATCAGGTGGCACTTGACTTGTCTGAGCATTTTTAGCTGCCAAAGAAAATATCTAAAAATCATGGTGAATAAAGCTTCAATTACCATAAACTGAATCCCTCATTTGGCTACAGAAGTTTGGCACTTGGGCTTCCTACAGCTTTCATGGAAGTAGTGCTGGTGGCTTCAGTGAGAGGAGAAAAGCACTCTAAATCCTCCACCTCTTACTTGACACATTGATGGAGGTGACTTGGTCTGGTTCCCAAGACACCTGTGAAGCAACAGCCTCTGGAAAGCTTCTGCACGTTCTTCTGGGGTCTTGGCTGTCCACATATGGCAGGTGGATCCCTTTCCTTTCCTTTCCTTTCCTTTCCTTTCCTTTCCTTTCCTTTCCTTTCCTTTCCTTTCCTTTCCTTTCCTTTCCTTTCCTTTCCTTTCCTTTCCTTTCCTTTCCTTTCCTTTCCTTTCCTTTCCTTTCCTTCCCTTCCCTTCCCTTCCCTTCCCTTCCCTTCCCTTCCCTTCCCTTCCCTTCCCTTCCCTTCCCTTCCCTTCCCTTCCCTTCCCTTCCCTTCCCTTCCCTTCCCTTCCCTTCCGTTTCTCCTTTCCTTTCCCTTCCTTTCCTTTCCTTTCCTTTCCTTTCCTTTCCTTTCCTTTCCTTTCCTTTCCTTTCCTTTCCTTTCCTTTCCTTTCCTTTCCTTTCCTTTCCTTTCCTTTCCTTTCCTTTCCTTTCCTTTCCTTTCCTTTCCTTTCCTTTCCTTTCCTTTCCTTTCCTTTCCTTTCCTTTCCTTTCCTTTCCTTTCCTTCCCTTCCCTTCCCTTCCCTTCCCTTCCCTTCCCTTCCCTTCCCTTCCCTTCCCTTCCCTTCCCTTCCCTTCCCTTCCCTTCCCTTCCCTTCCCTTCCCTTCCCTTCCCTTCCCCTTCCCCTTCCCCTTCCCCTTCCCTTTTCCTTCTTTTTCTTCTCCTGTTGGAAGTCCAAGGCCAAATTCTCAGTGCTGATGCCAGGCCAGTCCCTATCCCTGCCCCCACTTCTGCATGCCCTGCTCTCAGAGACACTTTCGCTTGCTTGAGTAACCCAAATTTTCTTGAAACAATGCTGTAAGGTATCTTTGAGACCTCATTTATATATCCATCCTCTCTTTCTCACTTATTTATCCATCTCATTCTCTCTTTCTATTTTGGTGTATTAATTTATCTGGATTGGAGGTGAAACACTTGAACAAGTTAAGACCTATCTTTCATTCATAAGTTCTGGTATCAGTCCACACACCACTGGTGTGTCTGTCACAGTGTTGTCCTGATAGCCAGGCTCCTTGATGGTCCTGTGGCTTAGACAGAAAAATGGACTAGATTTCCTGCACAGTTAACAGACAGTCCAAACAGCATGGCCCAGGAAGGCAGAAAGACTTTTATTTTATTGCTGTAAACCATGTCCATGTGGGGTTTTTGTCAGCTTAGTGGTATCACTAGTCCAGATATGAAGTGGTTTTGTCGACAGTCATGTACAGTACCTGATTCAGTCTTTACTTTTAAAAATATGGGATTACTCTGTCCTTGCAAATTTTGGCATGCTTTAAATGTCTTCACCTCCTTTTTAACAGGATCTCATGGAATTTATTTGAGGTAAAAATATTTGTCCAAGCTGAATAGTCAGGGCACAGGAGCAATTCTCTTGGGTTCAAATAGCAAAAATTGCCTTTATTCCAGACTTGCAGTTTTACAGAGGAAGAATGCCCTGGCTATTTATCATCAAATGTCAAGTTAAAGTACTCAGATCCAACTGAATTATGACAATTCTGTTCTGCAATTTGGCTCTAGATTTCACAAAGCATCATAGCAAATAGACGGTACAAAAACTGGATGTGGCAGAAAATGAATATGGCAGACTATCACGGTTAAAAAAAACAAGAACATAACAACCTACACTTACAGCTGGTGGGCTTTGCCAGGGCTTTCTCACAGCAGAAGTAATCCCCACTCTGTCCAGTTGTTTAGTGACTGGTCATTAAGTGGAATGAAATACAGCAGTATACGACCTGATGTGCAGATTCTTTGCAGCTGCAAGGCAGGTGTCCCTTGAAGATTAAGGTGCACAGGGAAGTCTGAATGAGGTTTTTCTATGTACTGCATAGTCCACTGCCAAGAAACATTCTTTTCCTTTTAAATATCTAACAGGTTTATCATAACAATCTGCTCAAATCTAAATGCTCATTTCAAACAGTTATTGAAATAATTACCAGTCTTTTCCAATATTTTTAAGGAACACTGAGGTAAGTTTTCTGATCCTTCGTAGTGTAGATTAGCTCTTATTCTGACAACACCTGTTCCATCTGTCACTGAACACAGTTTGCTCTTCATGAGGTCTGAATTAGCATTAGGATTTCTTTTCATGTCACCAGCTTACACTTTTCAACTGGTTGAATATATTAGCACAAATTACGTTTTTGAAGTGTCTTTCTTTGTGTAATTTGTTTTACCTCATAAATCTGTAATATTGCACCTCATTTGCCCAGTGATACAAACAGAAGTCTGGGTACTGTGCCTGACCAACACCACCTGTCAAAGAAGGGAACCTTCTAGAACCTGCAGGCTCCGGAGCAGATCAAGCAGCTCCATTGAAGTGATATGTGTAACAGTAAGTGTATGTTTAAATTATTTTTTTAAATTGTCCCAGAAAGTTCACTACTTTGGAAGACCAGGTCCAGAGCATTTCAGTTTATACCATACAGGTGAAGGAAACAGCTGTGGGGCAGCAGAACACAAGCAGTTATGGTCTTGGATCCTGGAGGCACTTTGCACTTTCTGTAGGGATCTTGGCTGGAAGAGGGAGGGAGGCAAGGCAGACGAACCTGCTCCTTAACTTGGCTGCCAGGAACATAGGATCAGAGGTACCACTGTCATTGCCACCCCTGCAGCTGTGAGAAGGGACCTTAACTGTGACCTGGCCCTTAAAATTACCTCCTTCACTTGACAAATCTCCCTCTCCAATATAGCAATCAATAAATCTAATGATGGATCCTGTGAAGTGTGGAAGAGGTGAAGATGTGCTTGTATTTTATCTGAAAGAGCTGTAGAAAAGCAGTAGTAGATCTCTGCCAACCAACCAAACATTTCAGTATTCAATGCAATACATATAATGCTAATATACTGTATTAGTCCATTAACTCAGGATATTTTCATGGACCAGGCAGAGGGAAGAATCTCTTCTCATTTTAATTTCTGAGATCATGCAATGGGGAGGAGGCAAAGACCAGAAGTGTCTGACTTGCATTGTGCCTAACATGAGACCTCCAGAAAATGTGGATTGATTTTCAGATGAGCTGTGGTGCTGAAACTACTGCTTATCATGCGATCTAAGCATTTCATACTCTATTCATAGCTAGCTCCTTTTTATTTTTGTTTTTTTCAGTAGGTCCTGAACAACAGCAGAGTCTCTTAGAGATTATAATAAATAATAATAGCTACTAGCGTGGAACATCAGCTCTTATAGATCACACTATTTTTACTTAGATCACAATTTAAAAAATGCCTGCCTGCTTCTAGGTGTCCAGGTGAAAAGGACTGACATATGCCCTTTTTTCTGTTACACTTACCTGCGGTCAGCTTCATCCAAACATGCAATAATATAAAAAAGAAAAAATTTAAATGTACTTCCTAAATTTGCATTTCATTCAATCAATTTTCTCAGTTAGACCCCATTATTTTATGACAGACTGTACAGGAGGATTTTGTGTTGGGTAGACTGTTCAAATCTATTTACCTGATCAGTTTTATGTGCATGCTGAAATGCATTTCACAAAGTGACATGTGATGTTATAGGATCTGTTTCCCAAAGCTTAATTCCAATCCCAGCCTTCAATGATCAAATGTTTCAAAGAGATAATAAATCAGGTTTTGTTTCACTAAGTAGATTTTTTCAGGACCCAAAAATTTGCTTAAAAGGATTTGAATCACTATAGCCATCCTATGATCATAACTGTATATTTAGTATAAATTCTCTTCTATTGTACTCTCTTCTGAATTCAGTGTCATCAAGATAGCATTTGAATGTAATAGTGAGGTTAACGGCATAATATTTAGTACATATGGGTAGTCTATACATGTTATACTCATAAGTAGACATATTAGATTTGATTCATCTAATCAAATGCTGCATTTGTGATGCATGTGTCTAACCTGAATGGGCCCCTTAGACTCTTTTTATAATCAGTGGAAGAACAGTAAATGGGTATGAGTCATCTCATTCTAATACAGACGTCTACACTAAATCATATGAATTGCCTCAGACAAAGATTTTTCCCTCCTTTGGTGTAAAGGTTAGCAGAAGGATGACAAAACCTTATTGCCCATTTCACCACAAATCTTCTAGTATAGCATGTTAAATTACATGTTGGTGAGGCATGAAATAACAAATGGTGGCTTGATTCAAATTGCGGTGCTGCCTTTCTATACTAGGAGTAACGATAGGAGCAAACAATTATTTCCCAGTGTTACTGACTTTGAGTAATATTTTGAATAGACTTTTTAATTTAATGGGATCATTCATGCAATACAATATGAATTGACTTATGACCAGGTGTTATATCAGGGTACTCATAAACTATTGCTGAGCTGCAGTTGAGAATAAGCTACCTACTTGCACTCACTGTTGCTGGTTTAGTCACCCTTTAATGGGGGATGACAGCCTGGTTCAAGTCTACTGTTTTATGGCGGTCACAAGCTAAGGACGGATTTCCAGTACCCCCAGGGGAATCTTAGGTATTGAACTGAAAATTCAGGGCTTCTTGGGGGAAATTATGTATTTAAATAATTTTGAAACATAAAGTAGTAGAGGCAGACTCCCTTGTTCAATCACTTGAGCCCATCACAACAAATTTTCTACCTTCCTGAAGGCTGGGATTGCATCAAGGTTGTTCACAAACTTACTGAAGTGCTTATCACTTGCTGTTCATTATTGTTGTCTGCAGCTTGCACTCACAGCAAATTTCATTACAACTTGTTTCTTTACCAAGAAGCTGAGGGTATTTTTCAACAGAAAAGAATTATAAAAATTTTTGGAACCTGTTTTGTCCAGAACAGGACAGTGCTTCACCTTATAGGAACTTTTCTCTTTATTGGAGCTTTGAGCTGACTCACTGAAAACAATCTGTTTTTTGAAATGTTTTCATTCGTGTTGATTTTTGAAGAAAATGGATGATGGCTTAGAGTGGGGGGTGCACCATGACCTTTGCGCATGTGAAGGATACCCCACTGCAGAAGATGAATACTCAGGAAGTTGCAATAACAATCTTACTTAAGATACAGAAACTGGGGGCTAAACTCACAACATCTAGATCTGCAAAGAATTTCCAAAAACACATTGTGCTGCTTTTCTGTTTGTTTAGATGCATCTCAGACAAGTGGTTAGTTATCTTACTAAGGGTGAATTAAATATACTGCCACAGTGATTTACTTTAAAAAGCTCATATTTCAGAATTCACTGATGACATAGTGAAACTTAGAAGGCTTACTAGGACATTTTCATTTGTGCTTTGTGCTGAAGGTAGTTGGATAAATTCACAAAGTTACCCTATGCTATAAAAATACAGTGAAAAGGAGGAGTTCCTGCTAGAACAAGAGTCATCTGAGTTTTGCCCAATATAGTCTATCAGAGAGCTGGTTGTTAAAGTACTGCAGGGGGCCGAAAGGCACAGTAAATACATCTGATGAACGCAGTTCATGCTGCTGCAGCTGGACCAGAGCTGGTACTCACATTAGTCCAGTTATCTCTACTTCTAGTAAAAGTCAAAGTATAGGCAAACTCTAGTGAATGTGATGTTCACAAGGTTATGTGAGGAAGTGCCAAGCAGTGTGTACATTTTTTTAAAAAACAACCCTTTGCTTGCATTTCAACAATTGACTTTTTTTCCTATAATATCAGATGGAAAAATTGCGAGGTTAAATATTTAATTGATGCAATTGTAGATTTTTAAGGATTAGGACTTAAAGTCTGAATCTTTACAGGTTTCTTATACAGAAGAATCTTGAATTCAAAAAAAGTAAACGTAAATCTAAAAGTAAATGTATTCCTCTTTCTGCTTGTATAGTTTTACTTCCAAAGTAGGAATATTTCAGTTTCAGTGGTTAAATTGCTTTTTTTCATCCACACAAATTGGAAGGTGTAGAAAGCAGTGCTGAAAAAAATAGGCCCTTCCATCCTCTCAGTTTTCTCTGTGCCTCTAATGTTTACTGAAGTTTTAGGCTATGCATATAAACTTTAGAGAAAATGGCTTATGTCCCAGGAATGCAACTGTTAGTTCTCTCTCCAGCTAAATGCAAGGATTTAATTTAATTTTTCTGTTTTACGAGACTTTACCCCAATTTACTTAAATAGAGCAGATTATGAGACTATTAAAGTTACTTTTGTTCTCTTTCACTGCTGGTCTAACGAATGGCAGCAGTTAAAAGCACCACTAACAAAAAAAATAGAAAAAAAAAACCTCTTCAAGTCTAAATGAATACATTTGTTACTAATTATTTTCTTTCTGTATTTTCCATCTTTCTTAGTGAAAATGCTTTCAAGAAGACCATGTTTTGATTCTTCAAATACTGAAAAATTGCATTTCCCTTCTTATTTTGTCTTATCTGCTCTCTCCCATCCTTTACTATGATTTCTGAATCACGAAAAAGAGAGAGATACAAGAATTATGGGGACTGAAGCTAAAAAGGAGAGGACTGGACTGGATGAGAAGGCGTTTCTCCCTGCTCCCTTCCCAGAGCCCAGGGAAGGGTGCCAGCCCCCAGCTCCTTCCCTGCCCAGCCCTGCCAAATGCTGGTGCTTCTGCCCACCTCTGAATTCCCAGCCCAGGAAACCAGCACCACCCCTTCGTGGCTGGAGGAAATGATGGGAAAGGCTCCCTGCCTGCAACAACACTTAATATTGCTTGTCCTCACTTGTACTCCTCTCCCTACCCCTCAAAGACATTGTTTTTAACTTCTTGACAGTGGGCCCTACTTCAAAATTATCTTCCCTTGAGGTGTTTGTACGTGAAGGAATTAGGAAATCCAGGCTCACAAGCAAAACTCCCACTTTGATCCCACATCTTAAGCCAGACAAATGGCTTGAAATCTGGTCAGGTGCATCTTTGCTCAAATGTCCGCTTCATCCCATGTATTTGCTGAAGTCATGGGTGCAGGTTTAAGTGTCCTCATTCTTCCCACTCATCTTGTGACTCCAGAGCTGACCAAAGCCCCCTACAAATCCCAAACCATGCTGGAGACAAAGCAGTACATCATATCACAAAGCAAAGATAAAGTTCCATTGTCTTCAAGGGGTGATTTACAAAAAGCTAAGGAAATAGGTCTGATGTTCTCATTTCTCTGCAGGAGACCAGAAGGTAGGCCTGTCAAAGTATTCAACCGTACTCCTAAATCCAGATGAATCAGATAGTCAGAAGCAGGTGCATAAGTATTCTGCTGAATCAGAGCTACAACTACAATATATTTAGAACTGACAACATTTGCAATATACAAAGATCTGTTTTTCTAAAATGACTGTGTCCACAGAAAGTTAAAGGGCATCTCTACAGATTCTGTAACGTGACTTATTAACCACTGAGAATATCACTGCTCAAGAAAAAAGGGAAGTGCGGAGACATTGTTATACAAATCCCATATGGGAAGAATTCTTTAAAACTAAAACCTCATTGAACAAAAATGTCAGAAATATTTGCGATAAAAGGAAGAAACCATTACTTTTGTCTTAAAGACCTTATTAAAAATACTTTTATTAAAGCATTTAGTATTTTTAAATTTTCAGTATAAATGGCCTAAACAAAACATGCTAGCCTTTCCAACTCTCCTGTTCCATAGAGTATTGCAAAAGAAAAAGACATTTGGATGAAGTTTAAAGCCTAAGATGAAGCTAATGGCCCAAACAGTTCATACAGCTATTGTATTCCTTTCAGAGGTGCTTTGTTTTGTCTTGTGGGTTGGAAACCTGATTAAGGGGTATGGTTTATTATCTCATGTCTAACTAAAGAAAGCAGATATTATTATTGATTTATTTAGTATCAGGAAGAAGACTGGGTTATTGTTAGCAACATGATAAAGATTCAGCAGTATGAAGTCAATCTGGACAAGGACAAAACTAGAATTTCCTTCAGTATCAGTATTTCTGGTATACATCCTTCAGGTCTTGGTAGTTAATTCCCATTACATCCATTGAAATGGGAAAGTACAATGGTAACTAATGGTCCCCTCAACTTCATCACTTTCCCTGGATCAATGGAGAAGGTAGCCACCTATGATAGTGTGGTTTGTTAGAAGGCATCATCTATCTATCTATCTATCTATCTGGTGAGACAGTTTGTACTTGGACACAGTCTGTCCTCTTTCACAGTGTGTGTAGAAAAGAACTCGTGGCACAGTACTGTGCACAGCAGCAAACAGTATGAGAACAAATTGAGGGCTGACCTGTTTTTCCTGGCTGGGAAGGCAAGAGAGCACTGATAATTAGAAAAACAAAACACATGAAAAAATACTTATTTTATGAAACTCAGGGCTTTTTTGGAATGAACAAACAATTTAAGAGAGCTTGTGCAGTGTGTGGATGTATTTTTTTCAGTTTTGCCAGTGATGCTATGGAAACTAATTTTCTGTTCCACACAGTCTTGCAAAACTGCAAGTGAGAGATTAAATGTCTGGTTAAAGACATAAAGTGATTGCAACCTAAGCAATTCAAATGTTGGTGTCCAGGCATTTGACTTAAGAACCTAATTACGAAATTAATGAAATTCAACAATGGCAAATGTCTTTACTTGGAGGGTGACAGGGCACTGGAACAGGCTGCCCAGAGAGATTGTGAAGTCTCCTTCTCTGGAGACATTCAAGACCCACCTGGACACATTCCTGTGCAATCTGCTTCAGGTGAACCTGCTTTAGCAAGTGGCTTGGACTAGACGATCTCTAGAGGTCCCTTCCAACCCCAACCATTCTGTGATTCTGTGACTTGTGGTGACAGATCATTGGACCTGTGGGCTCCCTCAAGCACAAAGGCCTTTGGCAGTTTATGCATTTCTAATAACAGTCTAGGAATACACTTCCATTTTTTCCTACTTCTTTCAAGGACTCTGAAGACTAAGACAGATTTTTAACAACACCTTGTAGCAGTGAAGAACAAACAGGAGCATATACTAACAGAAGCTGCTCTGAAGCAATGTGATTCCAAACTCTGTCTGTCAAGCAACTCTCAAGTCTGATGTTTAAAATAGTAATAAGGTATGTGCAAGGCTGGTTGAATGATTGAGGTGATAGTCATTAATACTGGCTCAACATCACATCATACATTGTTTAACTGAATTGCTGGAGAGCAATCACACTTTTAGGTTTACATAGTACACTAAACTGTGTGGAAGATTTCCCCACAAATATTCAAATTCTCAAATGTGTTGTATGCATAAACAAACAGAAAATCACTGCAATATTGAGGTTGCTGTTGGTTTGGATGGTGCTGTATCCCTTTGAGGAGTCACCCAGGTGATGCTGATTTTCCTTCAAGGCAGGTGGAAACTGCCAGACAGCACAAGGGACAGAATGTTGTATAGCAGCATGGCCATGATAAGGGATCATGGCCCAAATGCATACACGGGTATAAACTCAGCCCTAGGAAATCCAGCTTCAGGAAATAATTCTGAAAGCAAGAATAGTCTTCTTATTGTGTTCCTCAGCAAGATCACCTCTCAGGAACTAATTATGTCTGAGACTATTTCCAAACACTTGCCTGCTAGGAACTACATACAGATGTCCTCTCTCTCTGTTCTACCTCTGCGCATACCTTTAAATTGAGTATGTCCTGTAAATTAATCTCCAGCTGGTAGTGTCATTTGGACAGAAGATTTGGGCCCCAGTATGGCAAATCACATAGTAACATGCCTGCACTGACTTCCGTGACACTATCTACATGCTTAAAATGCAGTAAGTCTGTTAAGTGCTTTTACTGGATAGGGAACGCTGCATATATCATACCAGTACCAGCTCCTAAACTATCCAGTTTCACTCAGTCATCCAGTTTGCTCATGCAGGCAGTGTTTTAGGCTGGATGATGGGATTACAGTAATCATCACAATGTATGTAACAGGTGATACGTTATTAAATCCCAAAGCTTTGACACTAAATTTTCTGGAAGCAGATTCAGGTCCCCAATGCCCTGGAGTACAGTCAGGGCTGGTTTGCTGGTGGTTTGGAAACTCTCAGCTGGAACACTCAGATTTAATAACTGAATATTTTCCCCCTCAACCTATTACCATAAATTCAAACACAACAGAAGCTTGAAATGCTGAACTGGATGGTGGTTGTAGCACACAGTTAATAGTCCTGATTAAAAATTTTGCATTTTAAACAAGTGTTGCATGCAACATAAATAATACAAAAAATTATTTGAAGGTATGAGTGTATCATCTCTTATCTGAACTCACATACAACTCACCAGATTGCAAGAAAATATCTTGAAAGAAACTTTTTGAAATTATAATTTTTGTGTGGCTTATAGTTATGTGCGATTATGTAGTGACAAAACTACACTGAAAATGCACATCATCAACAGGGAATGGACTCAGTGTTTCAGTTTGATTCCAGCAATACTTTGCCTTTATACGGCTGTTAGGAAATAGACTGACTCCTGTAGTTTTTCTCTAGACCCACAATTGTATTCTTCCTTCAGATCCAGTTTTTCTTTGCAAGTACTGTTTCAACTGAAAAACATAATAAATCACCTATTTTTCAGCTTTTAGAGCTATTTAAAATTCAATAGGACTATGATATCTTCCTTTTCCTCCCCCATATGTATAGGCTGATCTTATTCTCCAATGAACTGCTTATTCTAGTTGTGTGGGAAACAACATAATCAAGACCAGATGCACCAAAACTTTAAAGAAAAGACAATTATTTCTATGATATTCCTTTATGGACTTTCATCAACATAGAGAATTCAGTAACTTGTAAATAAAAAGTTCGAATATTTATATAAATTTATTTGAAATTCATCCATTTTATTTTCAGATACAGGGAATTAAAGCAATACGGAGAAGGCGAAAAAAACCTGAACTGTAAGCTAGGTTATTAGTGTCCCATGCAAGAGGACATTCAATGTCCTGTCAACTTCACTGTTATTAGAATAATTTCACAAAGTTGTGCTTCCGTGATTCAGTTTCACTGCTATGACCTTTAAAGCACAGAAACTTTTAAAGTTGAGGTGTGACAGGCAAAAAGAGAAAAATTCTAAGGATATAAAAAAGACTATTTTAGCATTTTTTAAAGTGTTAAATATTGTATCCCGAGTTACTGAGTAACTGGTGTAACTTACTGAACAGGTAAACAACTTTGAGAAAAATCTCCTTTGGGGAGAGAACTTGCACATAGTGATCTGCTTTGATGCAAAAGGCCAGGCAAAGGAATTAAAAAAAAAAGGAAAAAAAATAGAAGAAGAATACTTGAAACCTTTAAAGCCACATTTGTAACTCAGAAGCAAAGGTAACACCTGCAGGCAGAGACTGGAACAGTGAGCTAACAAAGTTGCGCTTAACAGGGCCATATTTTGATAATAGTTGATAAACCACTTTGTGTGCAGACTGTTAATTAATTAGTGAATTGATTTTTGATGACAAAGGCTGTAGGTAAAGATTTTTAACAGACTTATTCATACAGCTGGGAAAAGTAACTAACCTTTTCAGATCTGAACAAACCTTTACATGTTTAAATCTTACCATTTTGCAGCCATCTTGCAGGGTTTAATGACAATATTTCCTCCATTCCTAAAGTTTATCTTGAGTATTCGCTTAGACTTGCATGGTTACAATAACACCGTTTAAAATCTTTAATGATGCATTTTCTATGTAAAGCTTTGGCTTTACACTATGAATAGTGATTTCAAAACCCTTAAACTCCTTTCTGTGTAAGCGTGAGACCCAATGGGCTGGCAGATACTACATGATGGCAGGAGAAGACGGGGCAGTACCTCAACCTGCAGTCTGGGAATGTGCAGCCCAGGCTTCCCCCAGCGGAAGATGTTTCCTTCTTCCCTGGGTCAGGACTCATGCAGTGGGTTGGCAAATCATGGAGTGGGATCGCAGAACGTGACCTCCACAGTGCTGCAAATAAATGAATGAAAGGCCCATTTGGGGTGGGACAAGAAAATGGGAGCTAACTGCATGCATAAGGAGGTGTTTCCTAAGTGTTCACATTCATCAGGTCTCTGAATAAGAATACAGCAATAAAAAACCCCTGGTCCTGGTGAAATGTTATATTATTTTCCTGAAATAAGACAAAGCAGCTTGAGAAAAGAATGTGACACACATAAACCCACAGTTTGGTGAACACCAAAACTGTGAACATCCCTCAAGAACATTAGATTTTTCAATAGAATTATTTTTTTCACCAATTTTCTGTATTAGCTGTCAAGGTCCTAATAATATTGCTTGATTGTGTCCTACTGCTAGGAATCTCATGGATTAATGTCAGCAATAAGCAGACCTTCTTCTGTCCCTCTTGCAATGAGTGAGAGTGCATCCTGGGCAAGCTCCAAGTTCGTCTCAGGGCTCGTAGTGAGATCAGCACTGAGCTCTTTCAGGACTGAACACCCTTCTCAGAGCTGTCTTGGGAGCAGGGATTTTGAAAAAAGAGAAGCATGTCCCTCAAACATACAGTTCTTTTCAAAACTTAGGTTTAATAATTTCCGATGATGCACTGTGAATTCACTTATTTGTTTGCAAGTACATGTGCAAAGGTTAATTCAAAAGTAGTTTTCCTCCAAAAGGGCCTTTTTATGTCTCTCCCTTGTCTTTAATAGCTGGAAAAGTGAGTGTCAGATGAGACAGGTGTAGATAGGATAAAAACCAGTAGCTACCCCCTTCTGAGTCATCAGTAACTAAGTCTCTTCTAGTCATTAACTTACAGCTTCCATGACTTGACACATAATGTCAGATCCCAAATGCCTGCCACGGTCATTCTATCTTCTTACTACCAGAGGACTACATTTTTTTTAAATCCGTTTTTGTCTTGATGCATTTGGTCAATCTGTGTACAAATGATCATAAAAAAAAGCAATGGCACAGTAACAAATAATATTTTTGCAGACAGTCTCTCTTCTAGAAGCTCTAACCTTTCACACAGTGATGCAGATCCTCTTCTTACATCAACTCGTGTAACTTGAGCAACAAAGCCACTTCTGAGTTACACTTTGACAAAGGAAGTGAAATCATGCCCATCTATTGCAATGAACACATATGTAGACATAGATACTGCATTTTTCTTGGAAGAAGACCCTCCTTTCAAAAACTTGACTTGAGGGGTGTTTTCAATTGTGTTGACATCCCGTTCTGCCATCCTAACATCCACATTTGTGCACTGCCGGAGACGCTTCTGGAAGTTCCCACTAAGCAGGATGTAGAGAAAGGGATTAATGCTGCTGCTGGCGTAGCTGAAGCAGATGGAGACATAATAGCTCATGTAGAAGGTCAGGGTTGGCTGAGAAACCTGAAGATTCATGAGCTGGATCACGTGGAATGGGGCAGCACTTACTACGAACACGCTGACCAGAGCAAGAACCATCTTAGTAAGCCTCATGACCCTTTGCCTGGGGATACTGGTGGTGTAACTGCAAAACAAAGAAGGATCCCTGGAATGGAAAGTCAAGGTGGGAAAATGATGGCATGGATTGAGTGTACTAAGGAACGGCAGCTATTTGTGACCGAATTCATCCACAGTGCCAGCAAAGGGCAGCTCTCAACAACTTCATTTTTTTGTTGTTTGCACATTATTGTTTGTTCGTCTTAGGCTGAGTTGGATCCTATACTACACACATACAGGAGTCAGTGAGAATAGTTTATGTATATGTGATGGAACACTGACAATTATTTTTCCTTAAAAATTATTACTCTTTTTAAACATGGGAACTATATAGCCTTGCATCCCTTTTCATCTATGATTACATTTTTTTTTGCTAACAACTAGAACAGAAATATCCAGTTAAAACATGATTATCATGAGCTTAAAGGAGCAAAGTAGCAAATGATCCTCCTGCTTGAGGAATTAACAACCACACTAAAAAGGAAATCGATTTCCTTTTTCAGATTGGTGCAAGCTGAAATGAAAAGCACGTAGTTCTGGAACTAAAACATGCTGACCAGGGGTTGCTGTCACAGAAACTGGGAAATAATATTTTATCTGTTTGATGTGTCAATTTTATTTTATTGCCTAGACTTCCCAAGGCTGTGAAGAGTGGCCAGGGATCATTGTGGGGCCTGCAACTCCCTGGGGCATGGCAGCTGGTGCCAGATCTGGCACCCATGTTCTCCCAGCGTTTCCTAATCCCTGAACTGAGAACCTGAAGCTGAGACCTGGATGGGGAGGTGCCCTCCCGCAGCCAGAAGATCAGGGTTGGGTTGATGCCTTTTTGTTCTCAGATAAGCTGAGGACTTCAGCCGTAACTTTCTCCACAGTGTTTCCTTCTACCTGGATTATCTTGCACCGTCCACTAAATCCCGTCCCCAGTCTGTTTCCTGGGAAACTAATGTAGTTTCTGAAGTTATATGATGTAGTGCCTAAATGTTGGTTTAGGACTGTTCCTTTTGGGCTGTTACGTATAAAACCTTTACAGTCTGAGCAGAACATGTGATATAAGAAGAAACGTGAATAATACTTTACCTTCCTGCTTTCTTGTTTTGCTGATACATCTCCCATGTGTAACATAAAATCAAAATATAGCAAATAAATATCAGTGGTAAAGGAAAAAAGAAAGTTGTTATAGTAAGATAAAGTGTATACCTGTAGAACAAAATGCAAAAAGAATGAACAAGGTGATTACAAAAAGACCATCTCATAAATGTAAAAAAAATATAAATTACATTTTTCATAAAGTGGTCCCTGATTTGTGACTCTTGATTAGAGATACCTGAAAACTATTTTAGATAGCAGCAAGTACCTAGAACTGCAAGTACTTTAAAGTATTAAAGTCTGTGTTCAGCACTTCTAGGAGTACTGTTGACTACAAGAAGATAACTACAGATTATACTAATTAGCTTTCCAAATTCTGTATGTGTGTGCTTTTTCCAGCACCTGTATAATTAGTGAAAACTCTTGCAAGCATTTATGCAGAACACAGTCTCCTTAGTCCCCTGATATTTTGCTGGTCTGATAGTAGAAGAGGGATGACCACCTTCTGGGAACAGTTTTTTCAACCATTCTTGCATCATTGGTGTAATCTCTTCTACACCAGCTTTCCTAGTTGTTTTGTGGGTATTTTGTTACAATTTAACTTAGGTTGTTTCTATTTATTCTTTATCAATTGGAGAACTTCCATCAAAGAACGAAATTAGGTTATTTTGTAATTTGTTCCTGACAAATAGACATAGATTTTTTCTTATCACTTCACAGATAGAGAGCTTAATAATTTGTTAAACTTTCTGGTTGTTGAAGTTCATTTTTTTTTTTTTTTTTACTCTATCTACCAAAGTCTCCTTTTACTTGTCTTCAAACTTTTCTGTGTTAAAACCTCTAATATGGAATTAAATAAGCCTCTGATGATTGGTCATGCCATATGAGAGAGGAAGGACTAGACTGAATTCTCCAAATGCTTTCAGCCCTGTTTTTCTCCTATTTTCTTTGTTTTCTTTCCGGTTATTGGGGGTCTCGTGCCCTTCACAAGTTCTTGAAAATAGTCATATTTCAGGGATTGTTTTTACGAATACCTTAAGTCTTTAACAGTGAATTTTGTCAAGCTCTGCTGACATTAAAATATTTATCTTCTATACCGTTACATATATTTACTCTTTTTCTGGTCCTCCAGAGCTAGAATTAATTCAGTTAAAAATCTGGTTGCAATTCAATTGGAGGAGGGGAAGAGAAAGGGATACTGGAAGAAAAAAGGCTCAAATACACTCTTTTAGGCTTTGTCTGCATTAATGAGTAGTACAAATGAGTAGTGAAAATCTGTAGAGTGAAGTACTTGGTGCTTAGGACATGGCACATTATACTCATGTTAGGGGGTTTAACTTTGAATTTTCTTTAATTGGATCCTGTGGATTGAGGACTGAACACACAAGAGTGGTTGGAGTCCATTCATTGAGTTCCTGGAGTACTTTTTCTAGTCTGATTTCACCTGAAAAGAGTACAGATTGTGTGCTGAATAATGTGAACTCAAGTTTGGTAATTTGAGATAATTGGGATACACACTCCAAAAATACCTTCCTTATCCAAACTAACATGCTAATATAAAAACACCCAGTATCAGCCAAAATTTGCTCTCTGTTATGTAAGGTTTTTAAAATTTTATTTTACATCCCTTGCTAGTCATCACTGAACCAGCTAGTTTGAATCTAACAAATAAGCAGGAATCTGCTTGGCCATGAAATACTGCAAAGTCATGTATGCAATTTGAGGAGTGTTTAATCTCTTCTGTGATCTATATCTTCCAAAGACAACAGTCTGCCAGGTCAGAAAGGGCAATGAGATTCCATTTGTGAACAACAGTTACCTAAATGCAGCAAGGTAATATAAGAAATCTTTCACTGTTATATTTGCTATATAGGAACTGTCTTGCTGAACTTGATCATGCTGGGGCTGCCTCTATGTTACCAATACAATCTGAGATGCAATGATTTGAATGATACAAGGATCACCCTCAGCCTCTAATTCTATTTCATCCATCCATCCATCCATCCATCCATCCATCCATCCTTCCATCCATCCATTCTTCCATTCTTCCGACTGCCTGTCAGGGATGTCAAGGATAAAATAGGTGGTACCCTCAACACCAATTGAAGACTTGATCCACTGAGCTTTGAAAACTTACCAGAGAACATCATCAGGTGAGGTTAGATCAAAAGCGCAACTTTCCAAACCATCTTTGAATTTTATTACTTTTGAATAGACCCACACTGGGAACATCAGAATAAGTGATGCCACCCATAAACATAAATTGACTCGAATTGTCTTTGATCTTGTTCTCAGATGGGTTAGGCGAAATGGCTGGACAAGAGCGATGTACCTGTAAAAGCAGGCAACAGAGCAAGGTAATAGAAAAAAGAATAAAATATTTAGGTTAATATTATTGACTGCAACATAAAAATACTAAGAATAACCATCACAAAGGAAGGAAGCTTATTTTTTTTGAAGTTGTCTCCTACAACATGCCAGAATGGCTTTTATTCAAGCAACTCCCTTAACGTTCAGCATGCATTTTTATAACTGATCATTCTTTTGGTCACAACATTATTTGATTAATAGGATAAGTGTTTTAAGAATTTTAAAACTCAGACATACAAGAAGCAAACAGAGACAAAACCTAAGATTAAGTTAGTCTGGAAAAGGATTGGGGATAATTTAGTGTAGGTAAGACTGCTATTTAAAAAAATAATATATATATGTTTCTGACATATTTTAGCTCTTGGAGTGCTCAAGTCTCTCATAGTTGTAACCAAAATATTTGATTTCCACGTAACTGAAGATAAACAGAAACTGTGTCTATAGGTGCCAGCAGCATGTTGCCTGCAAGACAGTGGGATATCGCTTGAGGTCCTGTACTTGTTTTTCACAGATCAGGTTCACCAGCCAGTCAGAACAAGGTGCCTGAAGCACCTCAGTTTCTTGGTGTTATTGCCAAGTGCAACCAGTGCATAAGATCAAGAAAGATGAATATTTATGTGATATTAAATTATTTTCAGTCTTCTTTGAATCTGAGTGTGAAATAGATTTCATTATTCAAGCTTTTCAATAACCAATTTTTTTCACTAAATAAGGTTAAAGTAATGGCCGTTATTACTAGAATCAACAAAAGGCTTTTCTGGCATATGGTGTCTCAAGAAGCTATGTCTAATTTCATGCAGTTATTCTCAGTCCTCATGATGGTGACAGAAAGACCAGAAATCCTCTGCATTTGCAATGGTGTAACTGCTTTGTACCATTCTTGGTACAGATACCTCTCCTGTTTCACTGGCTGCCTCATGGAAATAGCTTCTGATATTGATATTACTTACAGGATCGCTGTAATTGAGAGTAATTTACAGGCTTCTCAGGTTCTTAAAACTTGTGATTTAAACTTAAAACTCCTGCTTTACACAAAATTTGACCTCTTAGTCTCCGTGTAAGCATGGTATACTATGTATGCTTGCAGCTTGCTTTCATTTTTCAAGTGGTGTAAGCAACATATCTGTGCAAAGTAAGAGAACAATACTGCAACTCTTTTTAAAATCAGAGGCAGAGATGTTTCCAAAGAATGAGCACAGAAGAGAGTTACAATGCACATTATCAAAAAATCAGCAAATAAAATGTGACTTAAAGGAACTATTTATGAGAAAATGAAAGTCTGTGAGATGAAAATAGGGCATGTGGGGGAAGTACAGAAAAGTGATATTAGCTGACGTGGAGTAAGAAGTGCACCTAACCAGGCACCTCTCCTCCTGCAGGTTGTAAGGAGAGTGACAGGACATGATATTCCATCCTCTGCTGTGCTCTCCATACACCCTGTGAGTCATCTCTTAGACACACATTAATGAGGCTGAACTTTATCTGGTGCCTACAGTTGGCCTACACAAAAACTCCTTAATGCTTTCATGTGCTTCTCCTTCATAGGAAGGTTTCAGCGAGATCTCGCTTTTGTTTCAAGCTGTTTAAATTCACAAGGTACCTAGCCACAAAAACACTGTTTATTTCTTATTAGCTTATTCATTAAGAGCAATGTATTGTACAAAGGTTTTCAAAAGAGGTTCAGATGCATGGAGAATTGTTACCAGGGTCTGTAGCTGATAGCATTGCAGTTGAAAAGAAAGAGTGTGGAAAGGTAAAGCTGTCCTGAGTGTCCAGCTGGGAAGAGAAGCTACGGAGGTTCTCCAGACAAGCATCCTTTTCTGCATCTCTTCTCCAGTGCCATGTGTGGTTCTCCCTGTAATGCTTTTTCCACAGTATCAACATAGTTTTCATCAGGACTTGCTCCTTACGAGTTGTTGTTGCTGAGAGCACATGTTGCTGAGGCTGCATGCTATTGTACTGTCAAGTTTAGGGCATGTGTGGTTTTGGGTCCACTAATGCCAACTGGAATCTTTGACCACAGGGTAAGAAAAGGGAGGGGAAGAAAGGGTGATTCTCATGCTGGTGGCAGTAACTTCCCATGAGAACCCCCCATAACAGCGTGGTTGGTTGTGCAGGTGCAGGGCTGGGAGGATAACCGCGCAAGATCCGCAGCGTGGGAACAAGGGGAAAGTGCTACCCCAGAGTCTCTGGGAAAGGCTTGGGTGACCGGTTGCAGAGCTGCCAGCAGAAACGCAGCTAAAGAGCTTCAGAGAGAGGGCTGTGAGCGATGCAAAAGGCTCTTAAGGCACCATGTGACGTGTGGCTTAGTGGATGATATTGCCTTTGCTCAAAGAACCAGAGCCCAGCACAGCTCAGGACTTATCAGTGAATGGAACTCATCTTGATAGCAGCTGCAGTACAGTGTTTATCAGACTGATGTAGTTTGTAATAAAACTAACTGGGTTAATGGGCATTGGAGATCATTAAGGGAAGGAATGACAAGTGAAAAACAGTCTTCTTAGCCTGGGATAAGTACTGAATCCACACCTTTCACTGCCAGAAGTGCCCACCACTGCCTATAGGCTGGCTGACCTTGGTTCCTTTTGCTGTGTAGACAGGGCAGGTTACTAATGATGCAGGTCAGGGAACTAAAATCAGGCCTATATATATGTGTATTTCCTCATGTATTGTAAAATGACTTTTCACACTTTCTGGATCCATTTTTTTGCAGGAAATTTTAATATACTGATGTGTGACTATAAAGGTTAATTTCCTAGGCTTCTAATTATCATTTTTAATATTCATCTTAGCAAAAGAAAAAAAGTCATTTAATAAACTTACATGAAAAGGAAATCATTAGACTGAATGGAATGAAAATACCACCAGAAATTAAATTCAATGAAAATATAAAGGATTCTTTTTCTAGATAGAACTCAAACTTATTCCAGCCTGATGGTATTCTGACTTACCCTTCCCCAGACAATAAGATATTAATCTCACCCTAAACACTTATCGAGCAGCTTTTATCTCCATTCTTTTGTGGTGGTGGCTTTCTATTGGTTGTTTCAGTTTGGATATAATTTTCAGTCTTGCCCACTGTCAGATGATAAATCTGTGAAATGGAATGTGAATGGTGCATTTAGGAGAATATGCTGTTACAAAAATACGGGGTAATTTGCACTTCAAGCAGAGTGTGAAACTTGAAGGCAGACATCACATACCCTCATATGACAAAGTAATTATTAGTAATAAAATAGTCTTTTGTTGGGAAAAGTCTGAAGAATGCTTACCTAAACCCAACAGAAATGAGAATGTCTGAGCCATGCCTCTGGCACAGAGGTCTAGAGAAGGAGGCAGAGATGGAGCCTGCAGAGCTCTGAAAAACTACCAGGCACCAGGTGCGTGGTCTCTGTTACCTGTGCCTATTACCACATTTCTTTTTACCTTTCTGCCAAACTTGCTGTCTATGAGACCCACCATCACTAAAGGTACATGGTGCAATTGTGAAAGCCAAGCTGAAAGTCTTTCATGGGAGCATGTGCTCCTAGTTAATGTTGTAGTAGTTAATGTATGATTTCTAGCAAAGCCATAAACATGTAATCATACTTCTGTCATGCATATAGGACAAGTAGAGAGGAAACATCTCTTAGAACTTGGATTTTCCTTTTATTTTATTTTTTTTCCTTCTCTTCCTACCTCTGAATGTATCTTAACTTGCCATATTGAAATCCTATGGCCTAACATTATTACTATACGTTGCATATTGTCGCAATTTAGCATACTGACAATATTCTTATTATTACTATAACTAATTAGCATAAATTATAATCTTAATGTTAATTATTAATTTATTATCTGTATTGGCTTAAAATGTTCTCAGGATATTGAGCTTTTAAAAGGCTTTTCCTTTTTGCTCTGTCTGGGCTGCTTGTGCCTGCATGTGAAGTGAAGCAAGAAGCGGCAGGAAAAGGAGTGTGAAGAATGAGTAAATGGATTAGTCCATGGCAAATCAGGTGGTTCTGGTTTTAAATAACTGAAAACCCATAACTTTCATAGAGATATGGCCCCACCCTACTAGCGATACCACTTTGGTAAATATTTCCTAGAGCAACATTACAACAATGGGCAAACCAGGAACACATTTTTTCATGCCTGTCAGTCTCGGCTGCTGCAAGCACTTGGAACACCTGCCCATTTCTTCTCAGCTGTCATGGAGCTGTTTGCTCCAGATTTATCTTCCTAGCTTCACCTTTCCATTTGTGTTCCCAAAGCCTTAAAAGGATAGGGTAAATAAATGTTTATGAAGCCCTCAAAATTGACTGATACCCTATGTAACTCTCAGACTTTGGGAACTTTGCTCAGGGGACCTATTCCCATGCACAGAGAAACTGTGCAAGCAGGATATTCACAAAAAGCTATTATTTATTTGCTACTCCAATAGACAATAGGCAGGTAGGACTAGCAAGCTCCTAGGCTAAGTGTTCATACTCTTACCACCCCTACCTGGCATCCTTGAGTCTCTGCTGGACAGCTGTCAATGTGAGTGAAAGAGCATCTTCAAAATTCTTGGTTCTCATTAGTATTTTGTACCTCTTCATGCTAGTGTTTCTCTTCTTGAACCTTTGGGCTTCCAACTGTCTCCATCTCAACTGTTTTATCTCTGGCTGCAATCTTACCTTTCTTAGCATACAAGGTTCTCCTCCAGGTACTTTCACATGCCTTGGCATTTGGCAGTTTTCTTAGGAGGCTGAGACAAGATGATACATCTGTGCCATACCAAAAGTATGCTTTGGATCACAGACAACTGAAACCCTATCAACAGGATTACACCTTTTCTTAGAAGCAAAGTTTGTGGAAGAAGTAGTCAGAAGCAGGTGTGCTCTGTGAGAGGGAACCCAAACAGTGACATTTTCCTATCACGTGCTCCGGTGGAGTCATCTTATAGGGAATGAGATGTGCCTCCCAGCCTCCTGTCATAGAAAGTCTGGCATAGGTTTTACCAGCTGCATCTTGTTTACTGTTAATGAAAAAGGAGTCATGTGACTTCTAAATCTGCATCAGTTATTTTGAACATGTAAGTCTTGGCTCTTTTCTTAAAATGTCATAGACCAAAAAATTCCTTTGCCATTGAAAAAAGGTCACTGGCATTGTTAATTGCATATTCAGTTTAAGTCAAATGGATTATTGGAATGTTCTAGGTAACAACATTACTGTAGGGCATCATACTGGACCCCGTTTTCACCAATCTTACCCTCTCTCCTGTCTCATCAGAAACTGCACCAGAAGAGTATATCAATATATCCAGGAAGTGATGTCTGCAGCATACACAATTCTGTTTTCACTTAGGCAAGTGATATTTTCATTGAACAGTTGAATTTAGTTTTGGTGTACATGGGGGTAAATTATATTAGAATTGCTGTCTATGTATGTCTATATTTATCCTCATCCAGAGAACAGGTGTTGTGGTTTGCCTCTTAGGAAGTTTTCTTTTAACTGGTAGGCAAAAGTTCTGCTACCAAAGTTTCATTCAGGTTTAATTTGTGTAATGTTGGCCTGTGGCATAAACAGGAATCTGTATTTAAAAATGTGTTTGATGTCAGTTTAGGAAACTTTCTCATAAATTTTAATACACATATTCAATCTGCATAGTTTTTACAGCTTTCCTTAATGTTTTTTATTTTATATTAAAGCGAGTAATGAAAAGCAAACTTTTATACAATGTACCCCTCATAAATTGACCCCTAAAGCTCCATGGAGAGAACAGCTGGTTTTGCCACTTCTTAAGATCTTATAAAGAAATTTGTTTTTCAAAAAGAAATGCTGCAATAGTAAAGTCTCTGTTGGAACACTGTATGACATGGTTCACTCCTACTATGAAGTAGAGGGTTTAGGGAAATAAAAACATCATCCAGCAATATGACAGATATTAATTTGCATGTGCTAGTAATTTTGTTCAGCTCAGACTTCTTCTGGAAGTGCCTTCCCAGGTCTGACCTGCTCCTGTCTTCCTTTAGAAGTGCTTTTATTTTTGAGAACTCTGAAAGAGAACATGAAGCTGTCCAATGCTGCATTAGCCATAGCATTTATTAAGGTGTAATTATGTTTCTTGCTTTTATTGTGAATTTGGGATGATTTTACAGTGAAACAGAATCTGAAAAAATCTGAAATCACATACCTGTCCAAACTCATTGCAGTCATGATGGCGCTGCATGTGAATTGGTTGCTTGCATCCAGGGAGGTAATGATGGTGCAAAGGGGGCTGCCAAAAACCCACTCACCTCCACGTGCCCATTGATGAATGAGAAAGGGCATGCCAATGATATGAACCAAATCTGCTATAGCCAGATTGCAGATGTAGATATCTGGGATAGTTTTCTTCTGAGTTCTGAAATAAATTGAAAGACATGGAGGTGGTTACTTGCCATAGTTACTGTGCCAGATGCACACCCCCCTCTCTCTTCCTCACTTCCTTTGATATGGAAGGTGCAGATACATCTCCCTCCCCCCCCTCTCCTGCAATGGGGTTAACAGCTTCTCTTCTTTTGACCCCAGAACCCGTTGATCAGTGTCCTTAAGAGAGAGAAGGGGTGGGGGCACAGAGGCACCAAGGAGCCGCTGGGTGCCCACAGCCAGAGTGGGGGTGCTTAGAAGCTTCTGGAATGTCCACAGTCAGATCTGACAAGGCTTTAAAAACAGGACCCCTCCTGCCGAGGTTTTGCCGCCCGTTGTGTGGACCTCTCAGAGCACAGGTCAAGTGCTGTGGCCGAGAGCCCTCCCCCTTAGGCAGGATGGCTGCCTAAGGTAATCTCCTGGGACCGGGATTCCCCCGCTGAGCTATGGGGGTGAGTGATAAAACTTCTCTTTAATAATTCCTCGCAGGATCACGGCTTATTCTATGCTTAAATATAAGCACGTGTAAAACTTTAATAATTCCTTGCCAGATTCAGGCAAGTGTATACTTTTCCCGGAGTCAGGGACGGCCCTGGCATTGTTTTTGGTGAGCCACATGTATGCATACTGTGGATCTCCATTGTTATTATTTGCTGCACATTTAATAATTACCTTGACTGATACTCGAACTTGTATTTATGTCACTATTGGAGGGCTAAAACAGGTCTTCCACCGGTTAATCTGCTGCACCTTCTGTACTGAATAAAAGTTTGGTTTGGACCCTGTTGTCCATCTAAACTAACTTCGGGATGCCTCCGTGACAGTTACTCTACCATTTTCCAAGTGTACTGTTGATAGAGAAGACCTCCAAACAGAACTACACACAAGTACACTATCAGGATCACTATTTTAGAGTTTAGATATTTCAAACCTTATATTTGAGGCTGAAGAAAAAGATACAGTTCATAAATTTGCTTTTGTGTGAGGCTGAATGGGCTATTTAATTTATTGATATCAGTACAGTTATCCATATTCCCATTTGAAAACTAGAAAGTGTTCAAAATAAGTGCAGGTCTGATGGTAATAGGAACTCTAGAAATGCCAGACTAGCAGAAATAGGAAGAGACATCAGAGCCTTCCTGTGGTACAGTTGACCCAGGGCTGGATCTTGTTTAAAGATACGGACAAGAAGGTCTCAGGTGCTCAAGGTGAAAAGGAAATTGGTAAAAGAGAAATGTTGCTTTAGGAAAAAAAAAGTATGTAATTAAATATTTAAAGATAGTCTCGTGAAGTTTATACATACATAGGAAACACAACTGAATTAAAACTGCATGCACAGTCATCTAAGTCAGGGGAGTCAAACTCATTTTCACCAGGGCCCATATGAGCCTTGCGGTTACCTTCAAAGGGCTAAATGTAATTTTAGGACTGTATAAATGTAACCACTCCTGATATAAGTACTGAGAGTTTAGATTTGACAGTTTTATAATGTCTATATTGCATAGCTTTTGCATGATATATATGCTTTCCTAGAATTCCTTACCAAAATATAATCACTATTTGGTCTCGGAGGAATGTCATACATGCAGTTGAAGGAATTCCTGACTTTAATTTGCCTTATTCTATACAAATCAAGGAAGGAAACACAAAGCGTCTTTGAAGAGCACTGACATTTCTACTTTTTTTTTTTAATTACAGGACTTTCTTAAAAAGGCCCTTATCCACACTTTCCATGTAGGAATCACCTTACCTAAATCCACTTACAAATTTGACATGTAGTCTAAGCTATTTGTCTAGGCTCCCTCTCAGTATCTCATAACCATTTTTTTCCTTCCAGTCTACTGCAAAGTACCAGTTTATTTGTCGTTCTTCCTGGAAGACACAGTAGAACCTGCAGCTGGGAGAACTCCACCTGGTTGCCAACAAACCACATTCAGAAGTCCAACTCTATGACCGTCATTACCTAAAGAGACCTACGTGAGAAGAGTTACTGATTACATATTTTTCCTGTTGCTTTCACTGCATGCTACAAGCTATGAAATAACTATGTTTCCAGATAAACAAATTTAAGCTAGAGGGCATGAGCCAGATAAAAGTTTTGGTTTTTTTCCCCCAACATTTTTAATAAATTATGAAGTATGATTCACTGTCATCTGGTTATGATGCTGAAACCAAAGCCAGACATCTATAAAGTATATCTGCTGGCACTAATAAATGGAGCTTGTGGAAAAAATGACGCATATGTGATCTTTTTTTCTCTGGTGCGTTTATCTTTGTGAACTTCGAGGGTGCAAAATCTCCAGGAAAATAAAAGCCCCAAAGTGTGTTTCCTGAAAGGCATCAAATGGTACTATTATGGTCAAACACACAGGTTTCAAAGGATCTGAAACTGTCTGTACATGTCGTGTAATGGAAAAGTTAAAATGGTGGTTTTCTGCTTTATTTCAATCACATGAACAGGATAAATCATACTAAATTGGAAATTACTTTCGGACTCTGAATGAGAATCTCAAATTCTAAACTTGCAAACTTTATGCTTAATTAAATCACAAAGAATATACATTGAACAGCTGTCCCACGGTTGATGGAAAGTGAAGTGTTGTAACGTCTACTGTCTCATGCTTTGCACTAAGGTTCAGAAAACAATACCTTTTCAGATCAGTGTCCAGAAGCCAGGACACGTATTTTTGTACAGATTTTTAGATGGTTTCCTGTGGTGGCTCAGTGCCACAATATTTAAATGGTAACTCATGCACCAGACTTTATAATCTCAAATAATTTTTGCCACATTTTACAGTTTATAAGTTTCTTCTATTTTATTAAGACAGTGGTGCTTGCCTTCTGTTAAAAGTATCACTTTACCAAAAAAAAAAAAGCCAGGAAAATAATAGTGATACCCTCAATTTCAACTATTTTCTCTTTTGTTCTTTCAGTTTTTTCTACTTTCTTGCCACAGATTTGAAAGCTTCTCAGCAGTTTCCCAGACCTCAGATATTGGCTGGTCAATTCATCCCTCCACCCATGCCAGGTTAATTTCCATCTCTGAAATACTGTGTGAAAAATCTACAAAAGCAGAATTGTTGTTCTGCAAAATTTGTGAGTATGTCAAATCTGTGATTTGTCCTACCTTCTCTTCAATTCTACTTCTACAGATTAAACTCATTACAAAATGGATTTGAATTATTCCAATTCATTACAAAAAGAAGTGTTGAGCAGATGCAACAATGTGATAATCCACATACTGGCTGTCACTCCAGTAACAACTTCAAGAAACATGACAAGTGCATTATCTGTTGTTATCAGTCATTATGTATCCACTCTGACTGCATTATGTGCTGTCATCATTATTTATTTATACCCTCCTGGATAGACTGTCTTCATTGACTAGAATCTTACATGTTACTTTGGAAGTGATCTTTTAGGTCAAAGACAAGATGATTTATAAGCATCACACATTTAAAAACACAAGGACATACCCTTTCTTCAAATAGGAAAGGTGAAAATGGCATCACTTGTGGGCTAGGTCTGCAATGGCAGGTAGCACCAGCTTTAAAGTCATCCTCCTGCCCACGCCTTCCTCCCGTACCAAATCTATCAGTTCCCAGCAAAACAGCTTGTCTTGGAGGAAGCTTTTTGAAAATTCCCACTCTGGTGTTGACCATAGTCCATTTCAATCTGCTCTCATACTTGGAGTTTACCTAGGTTCTCAGTCCCTGAGAAGAGCAGGTCCAACAGCAGCAGTCCTGTACCTACCTAACACTACCTTCTGTTGGTAAATGTGTGATGTGATCTCTCTTGGATAATTTCTGTGTGCTATTTTCCTCTACTGGATGAAAAAAAATCTCAATAATTTGTCAGGAAAGACTTGTACTATCTTTTCTCCTTTTAATGGAGAGTTGGATTTTTCTTAAGTATTTTTTTTTCTTTTTGGAATTTAGACCTCTAATGTCATCAGGTGATCTTGGCTCCTAGAATCACTGCAGAGAAACAGAACTCTGGGAACAATTTATTCTGTCTCGGATAGGTATACGACAAAGATGACATGTATTACTCTCAGTAGTACCTCTCCATGGAGGGACCCAGATGGGTTGGCTTAGGCAATCGAAGTTGGGATGGAAAAAATTTCTTCACATCTGTATGGCTGGGTAAGGCCTACAAAATCTTTTGAGACTGAATCTTTGCTCAGTACCAGTCACGAAAAACTGCAGGAAGAAATAGCAGCCATTTCTGCTCAGTATGTCTGTCTCTATGCCTTCCCTCACTTAACTGTATCTAGTGATGAATACTTCCAAGTAATTAAACTATCTAATTTGTTGTTGGATAACAACATTATCTAATGTTTAACATTAGATTAGCAAGAGCTATAGAATTTTGTCCTAGATATTCTGGTCCAAAAACATATTACTGCTTAACTGAATCTCACAGTTAAGCCATATGACATCACATAGAGACATGTATCAGTTGCTGTGCCAAATTTGATCATGGGAAGTTTCACATTTCTAACATTAGCTTGTTTTTTCTATTTCTGAAACAAATCTAAAATGAATTTATAGAAATCAGAGTAAACTAACACCATTCTGTCTCAGTGCAGAAACACTTATCTTTCCCATCTCAGTGAGGAATAAAGAGCAGAACAGCTGATATATGTTGCAAGACACTGGGTATGTTGTTTAACATGTTGGGGTTTTTCTGCTAGACTTAGGAAAAGTAGGAACCTAAGACTAGAACAAACAACCCTTATCACATAAGTGAGTCGTTGTCTGTCACAGGAAGCAAGGTCAGAAGAGACTTCCTCATAACAGAGTGATTTAATTTCAAAAATAATTATTTCACTTCCACTACTCCTACTGAAGCCTATCACATGGCATCACTACTCTAGAAGGTAAAAATCACCTTCCCAGTTAACCTTTAATAGATCCTGACTGAGGTCTACCCAATTGCTCTTGTACCACCACCTGCCTTTAGTTTAAACAGTCCTTTACCATTTCTGCTGTATTTGATCCTGATTTATACAGAGTAAGCACACACCTCTGAGCCTGCTTTTTTTTTAAAAAAAAAAGAAAAAGGTGAGTTTTCATGGTTCTCCATTGTTCTGATTCTAGCAATTGTTATTTTCTGTTCTTATTCATACAATCTTAGAATCTTAGAATGATCTGGGTTGGAAGGGACCTTGAAGATCATCCAGTTCCAACCTCCCTGCCATGGGCAGGGACAATTTTCACTATTCCAGTTCGAATACCTTATCTCTCTTGGAAACAGATGGTGAGAGTTGTATTTCAGGCCTTGTTCTGAGCCTGGAGAATGGCATTAACATTTTCCTCTTTCCCCGGGAATGGCAGAGCCTTACACATATTACAGCTGTGTGGGCTTCTCACGCAGCTTTAGTCTATTGAAAGCCCACAGCAATCCCAGGAGTTTGTCCTCTGTTGTTTTCTGACTGACACCAGTGTTTTCCATTTATTAAAAAATAATAAGAAAATAAAAAGGGGTTTGTGCATTCTGTTATTAGAGGTTACTGCATTTCTTTCACTCTAGTCCCTCCTCTATTCTCTATCTGTTTCTTTCTGTATGACAGTCTTATACATCTTTGCATCAGCCACATCTTCCCAGAGTCTGTCATTAGGAACACTACTGGCTCACACTTTGCCTCAGGTATCTGAGGGAAAATTTGAAATCTGTCTGGCCCCACAACCAATCCCTGAAAGTTCCCTGTTAACCTATTTCTCCTGAAAATCTTTTCAGGAAACTTGTTGCTTATAAGCATCACCCAGTGCCATCCACATTTCAGCTACTTTTTTTTTGTTTTTCACTTTATAATTCTTGAACTCATTAGATTGTTCTTTAGCTGAGTTAATAACATATAAAACTGGATAACATAAAACCTCTGATTGGGATAGGTTTGCTGTATGTAGCAGTTTCAGAAATTTTCTTCCGGTGCCTGTATTCAGTTGCAAATACACTTTCTCCAGCTGGAGACTCAGAATGCAAGTAAAAAGCGTTGTGACACTTACAACCACTGTTTTAGGAAATGCTATTTTATCACTTGCTATTAGTTGCCTTATCAAAAATCAAATTAATCTGAAAAGCCATACTTATAAATAATTCTATTTGATTTCCTTTTCTCTTCTGTGACATACTCTTCCTTAAAAATACAAAGTCAGACTAATGCAGCTAATTGATGTTGTCTGGATCATATTTTCTCCCTCCACACAAAAGCATAACCATTCTCCCACCAGCTGGTCTGACGAAGTAAGTAATTTTACATAAAATGCTTTCCAGCAGAACTGCAGTTTTAGGGACCAGTTTTTCCAGGGTGCTGTTATAGGATGAAGATTATTGGGTACTTCTGACTGACGCTGAACTCTTGTAGCATTTTCTCCACCATTTTCTTTTTAATTAAATAACAACATATCTCAACTGACTCTATTATTCCCTACTTAATAAATTCGTTCACACATGGAGAGCCAGCCAAAAGTCATTGACTTACTAATTTTTAAACTAAATTTCAATGTACAGGTGTATTATTACATGTAACTTTCATTAGGACTTTTGGCTATTTTCTCCCAGTAAGTTGCAAATAATATAATTTTAATTCACACAAAAATGTTTGTCCTTAGCTGGCAGACCTGCAAACAAAACTGGGAAGCTGAAATTCCAAGGTTAATTCTTTACCATGTTCTATCATCAATAAAGTATTTGCTACTGGGAAGTAAATAACTTTCTAGTCGAACAGATAATCTAGTGTCTTTTTCTCTTGAAAGAACTGACTCTGTAATGCTAAGAAAATTTAAATTTATGCATGAGAAAATATGTTCAGTAAAGAGAAAAGATACAACTCAGAAACAGAGCCACTGTGTAGAATCATATCTGTGTTGTGAAAGATGAGAATTTAACACGGTTATTTTTCAAAACGTAGCTACATTTTAATTGTAAATTCATTCATGGAGTCTGAGGCTTGTGGCTGTTTTTTTAAGTGTTGGCACCTACCACATGAAATTATTAATGCATTATTTTCAAATTATTTTCCTGTGTATAAATGTTCGTGTCCATAATTTGAATGCAAGTACGGTTTAAACTAATTTTTTTTTTTTCCCTCAAGTCATTGTCTGTGTCTATTCCCTCTGTCTCTCATATTTTTATTTAAGATAGAAAAAAGCTTTTAAGCAGGGCCTAAGAAATCTTCGTTCCTTCTCTGTTTCCTTACATTCTATTTTTTTTAGAGACTCTACAACTGATTTTTAGAAACTTGATTTATTTTTTTCCTTTCTATTCATTTTTACATTTAGAAAATCATATAGCCCTTGTGTTAACTTCAGATGTACTGTTTCCACATTTTTTTTCTTTTGCATTCAGATTATGAGCTACAATGTTCTTGAGTGTACCAGGCATTGGGTTTCTGGTAGTTTCAAGGGAAGTTTACTAAAGCTCAGGGGCTGACAGGCACTTAGTCCTAGGTTGGTCTTTGGAAATCTTTACCTTTAAAAGCACAGTATGTAGGCATAGAGTACCTCTGTTAATCCTTGTAGTGTGTGACATATATCAGACTTATACTGTCATAGATCTTTATGTTAAATTTGCACTGAAGATAAAAACAATTTTTTCAAGATACATGGTTATGGATTTAGAGGTTTTCATAGCATCAGCCACTTGTAATCAAGTTATTATATAGAAAAAGACATCTTTTGTTAAAATAAAGAGACTAAAAGGTATTTTCTTGCACAAAGGATGACTGGGTCAGATTTTATGATCTCCCAAAATTTAGCAACTTCAGGAATTTTACCTTCTCAGAATACAACAAAAGTATCTCTAGGTATTAATTCCTGTCATGTGAGAATCCTTGACTGGCACTTAAGACCCCATTGCCAGAAGCAAGGGGATGCTGGAAAAAAGCAATGAAGTCTAGAAATGTAAATGGGTAAAAGTTAGATGGAGTTCTGTTATTAGAATAGTCTGAGGTAGCAGTGCAGTTTTCAAAGCAGAAAAACACGATACTTCAACTGATCTTAAAAAAGTTCTGTGAACATTAAAATGCCTGACTAGTACCATTACTAAAGCCCCGTCTAGTTTTTGCATGTGCTACTGGGAAGATTGCTACCAATTATCATGCAAACCAGAGAACAAGGCAAGTGTTTTTGTTTCCTTTAATATGTTTGAATTTGACCATATACTTAAGCACTTTCTCATAACAGAAAAGGCTAAGCAAGCATACATTACTATTATCTCTAGTAATGATTAAATTTTTTTTTAATGAGAAGTAAATGTCAGTGACTAAATGGAACATGAAAAACTTGCTATCCTTGTGTTTGCTGGGCAATTCACTTTCTTAGTGCAGCCTTCACTTATTTTTTCAGCAATAAATCTTATTGAAAAATGCATTCAATTCCATACCTTATTATTGTGAATACAATGAGGATATTTCCAACTAAGCCTGTTGAACAGATAACCCCAATCAGAGAGGGAAGGATGATTGTCTCTGCAGCACCAATCACCTGGTAGTGGTGCCATCCACTCCAGGAGCTGTTAAAGAAGCCTGGTGTACTGTTCTTACAGGACAGCTGGAACTCACTCATTCTTCGGCAACTTTAGGACTTAGTTCTGTAGGAGCAAGAGAAAATATATTAGTTGTGGACTAATAACTTGAATATCATTAGTTAATTTTAGTATCTAAGTGTACTCTACTGTTTAATGGTTATCTCAATTTCATAAAAAAACCTTACACCAAAAGATTTTATTTATTCAAGATCGGACATAAAAGAACTGGATTTCATTGTTTTCAGAATGAAATCTGTGATGTAGTAACTCAATGATAACTTAAACAATTTTGTAATCATCGAAGACACATTATTTTAGAATCACAGTTTTTATTCCGCTCTCAGAAAACCCACTGTTCATGTTGTCTTTGACTGGGCTGGACCTGGTAGACTAGAAGTTGAACACGAGCTATCAGTGCACTCGTGCAGGAAAAAAGGTCAATAGCATCCAGTGCTACATTAGGTAGAGCATTACCAGCAGGACAACAGAGGCAATTCTTCCCCTCTGCTTAGCTCTGGTGATGCATCTGCAGTGCTGGATCCAGATCCAGTCTCCCAATGGCAAGAAAGATAGGGACTTACTGGAGGGCTATGAAGTTAGTGAAGGGACTGGCACATCTGGCATATGAGAGGCTGAGAGGGCCAGGGGTGTTCAGCCTGGAGAAGGGAAGGCTCAGGGGAACCTGAGCAATGCATATAAATGGTTGGTTGCAGGGGAGTGAAGACATGGGAGCCAGACTCTTTTCAGTGGTGCCCAGTGACAGAACAAGAGGCAATGGGCAGAAACTGAAACACAGGAAAATCCATCTGAACACAAGAATGCAATTTTCCCAGTCAGGGTGGTTAAATCCTGGACACAGGTTGCTCTGAAAGGCTGTTGACTTTTCACATATCTCCATCTCTTTGAATATCAGCTTGAGGTGTTAAAAAAGCACCTGAATGTGGCTTCAAGCAACCTGCTCAAGCAGACCCTGCTTTGTGAAGGATGTTTGACTAAGTGATCTCCAGATGTCTCTTCTTACCTCACCTGTTCAATGCTTTTTTGAATATGTGAAATATGAGAAAATGTTGTTAGGTATTTTTTTTTAACTCAAAATCACCCCTAATCTTGTGTGTCCATTTTGAGATGCATGAAGCTACAAGAAACCTATAGTTTCCTCAGGTATAAGTTATACCTGAGGACAAAGCTAATGGTGCAGATGCATATAGTCTATTTCTTCAACAGCTCCAGCTGTTGCAGCAAAACTATTAATATCCGTCTTCTGACCCATACACTCATTTCCATAGTATGCTGAACAGAATCTTTACTTTTAAGATTCTTAATTGCCTAGATATACAATCCTCTATTTCCTCAAGTAAAGATGATATCTTTTTTCCTGAGATCATCTTTTCCCACCAGTTCACCTATGCAACTGCAGCCCAAGCCTCTGCTTTATTTGCCTAGTGTAACTTCAGGCTGGTAGGAACTGAATACATGTGTGAAGGAACTCTGCTCAAAATAATTCAGTAAGCCCTGCTGAGAGTCCAGCAACTCCAGATAAGGCACTGAAGAACAACACTGCCCTGCAGTTACACCTATATGCAACTTTAAAAACAATAAATTGAGAGGCAAATCATACTTGTGTATTTTTAATCCTACTTTGAGCTAAATTTATGTCTTTAGCAAATTTGATTGTTATTTCAGTAAATACAGTATCTTAAAGCAAAATTGCAGCCTGCGGTGAAGTAAAAAAATCATGTATATACTATATAATTCCTTTATGCATTTGAGAATAAAATCACCCTTTTACTGGATTTTAGTCTTTACTAAGTGATGATGAGTCACTGCTCCTCAGTAAGATCAAATTAAGAATAGCAAGGTGCTGCTGTTCAAGATACAAGGAAGGCAGTAAGTAATAAATACGGAATCTACTTGCCAAAACCAGGGGGTCCAGGAGGCTACCAGAAATAGGAAAAAATAATGACAATAAAATGCAGGGACAGATTTTTGAAAATCTAATTTAAAAATAAGCAGTTTCATGTTGTTTACAGAGAAGAAACCTGCAACAATATGTTCCTTGAGTAGGGGGGTAATTTTTATACCTGCTTAATGGATTTAAGTCACAGACCACCAAGAACTCTACAAACTTTATGTTTCACAGAAAAGCACAGGAAAACACATGAAAGTATCTTCTGATGGTGAAATACCATTTGTTCCACACAAATTCTGAGTGAATGATGTGATCACAGAGTTACTTATATTGGTGAAGACAAAATAAATCTGGCTACCACAGTGAAAACAACTTATCTTCACAAATATGGTTGAAACCACTGAAGTGTTTATAAGTTACATTAGAGGCATGGCTTTTACATATATTGTAGCAAAATTACACACTTTTCAGGAATTAAAAAAGTGGAAAATCCAAAACTGCTTCTGTGATTGGTATAACTTCTCATTCCTAACGAAGGATTGATTCAATGATCATTTAATAATAAAAAGTTACACTGGGCTAAAAAAGAAAATTATGCCTGTTCAGTGCTTAGTTTCTGTGAAGTAAATGAGTAATATCTTTTTGGTAAAACAGACAGATGGGAGGAAAATTAACACTTTGTGAAAGAATTGGGAAAAGGATAATCATTTATTTTTGTAAGTAGAGTGTCAGATACAAGAGACCAGCTTTAAAGCTAATACATCCTTATTTTTTTCTAACCCGTCTCAACTGATTTATTAAAGAGCATTATTTTAGTGCTTGCTTCCAAAATTACTGACATATATCACCCTTTAAATTTCAGCTAGGGAGTAGAAAATAAGACCTTATATTTAAATTAACATAATCCCTGAAAGGATAGATTATTCAAAAAGTGTATCATCAACTTTTTCTAGTGTCAAAAAAGTAAAATCTAAAATATACTCTCTGAAGCTTCAAGTTTTTAATACATCTGTTTTGTGTCCGCATTTCCTCTGACAAGCTATTACCATAGAAAGATGGAAAGCTGAGTCAGTAAGAACAACATCTTAGCACACCTAAGTTCAGCTATAGAAGTGAACCCCATACAGTCAGCATTGTGAAGATAAACAAAGGGATGTCCTCTCATGGGCCCTGCTGAACTCTTTCTTGTACCTCACTCTGGCCAGGAAGCAAACTCTTGCAAGTGCAGCAAGACCTATGCTGAAGTCATGGTAACGTGCTGAGTATTGATGCTTGTAACCCATCTTGTGCTTTCCTCTATGACATGGCAAGCCACCATCTTCAGTAAAATCAACAAAACTCCATCACATGAACTAGACTTACAGGGGAAATCCAAACCAATAGTTTTTCATCACTGAAGGTCATAGAAGCCAGCTGCACATAAATTCACTGTGACAGTGAACTTGATTTTAAAACAAAACCAAAAACCAAACCCACCCCAAAACTGAGAAAAGAGGAAGTTGCTTAAGTATGGCAGAACAGATACTTAGGGCATGGAGCAGGGCTTCTTCTGGAGGTCTGAATCAAACTGACTAATGAAACTGTGTAAAGATTTGCATAGAATTGTTGTGACTTTTAAAGACTGCCTTTAGGATTTCTCCTATATCTGCTAAAAAGTTACACTACTGAAATGTTTATACAAGCTGCCTAATTTAACTTCTTGTATACAGATGTGTTTCTTATTAAATACCTGTTACTAAGCAATTCAGACACTTAAATCAGATGAAATTTATCCTACAAATTTATCCCTCCTCATAACTGCCAGGGACTGTTACAGGAGTGAGCACATAGCCTGATTTATTTTTAGTAACACAACACACTTTAACTAGAGGCAAAGCAAACAAGAAGAGTAGCTTCTTTTATCTACAGTTTTTGCATTCTGAAGGGATTATTCTTGGTAACAGCTTAATCAAATAAACAAACAAACAAACAAATCACCTGTTCATTCAGTTCCACCCAGTTACAGACTGTCTCCTACACGGGAAAATTCAACTGCAGAATTTGACTATTGCTTGACTCAGTTTTGATGTCATTTACAACTATTCTCACTTTCTATGGTGCCTTTGACATGCTCAGATTTTGTCTGAAAGCCATGCTCATGTCTTGCCATTGCAAGATTCTGCAGTTTGGTACTGATTTTAGCATTAACTTCAAATGTTTTGAGTCAGAAGCTTATCTTGTTTAGTTAGGGAAAGACATCTTTTGTCTCATTGCTTTTTGATCCTTTGTCTTGCCCTCTTCTGCATTTCCTATATTCCTATATTCTAGAAAAACTAGAAGATGTGGATTTAATTCTTGCTTCTGCCACTGATTCAGTGCCTGCCCTCAGGCATATTTATTATGTCCTTTGTTGCCCAGCTAGTCCATCTGCAAAGTGTGGACACTTACGAAGTTTTCCTTGCACTTCAATAAAGCAACAAAAGATCCAGAGACAGAAAATATTCTCTATACTGGTATTCAATCTACATCTTACAAATACACTATATTCTCAATTGCAATGCTGCATAGTCACAAGGGTTCTAATAAAAAGTGAGAAAAACAGAGAACAATGGGTGCAACCTGTGCTTGTACAGGGCAAACATGAACCCTCACCTGGGCTGTTGGTGGTAGGAGTTTTTATAGTGCCTTTAACAGCTTTTTTTTTTTCACAGTCATAGACCACAAGTTCTTAAGTTGTTCCTTTGTTTTTATTCCTTATTAAGATAAATAAATATCTACATGACTATATACACTATCGTGCTTGATCAAATAGCGCATACAGCTTTCAATATATTTGTAATTCACATTAGGGAATTCATTGATTCTTCTTCACACAGAACTGAAAACTTCACTTTCTCTTAACTCTAACCCAATTACTGCTCATTTCCATTACAATATTTATTACTTACTGGAAATCACTGATTATCAACTTTTTAAAAAGAAGTGTAAGATCAAATTCCAGCCAGTTTCTAAAGCATTTGGCTGAATGTCTCCCCTTCGTAAATGCAACAGTACCTCAGGGTTCTTGAAAATGAGACCTCTGTGCTTGAACACACTAAAGATTAGAAATTAGACAGTAGAAGAAACTCTGGTGATTCCTACAGCTTTACTGAGACAGTTTCTGGCACAAAAGAAAGGATATGTCCAGGAAAAGACAGAGATAACCCTACCAGAGAACTCATTAGATTTCCAACAGATGTGAATATGGTGTAAATAGCTTATTTTAGATAATTTCTCTTGTGTGTGGTGGATTATCTCCTTTCTAGTACATTGTTTCTCTCTAGAAGCTGCTGTTTACGATTCGAATTGACTCTCTCTAAACTAATATATGGTTATGTTTGAAAGTATCCCCATCAGAGTGTAGAGAAGAAAATAGCAACTGTAGATTGAAAGAGAAGAGCCTATGATTAGATTAAAATATCTTTGGAATGTTTGGAATAATGGCAAACTTCATGACATCCAGTATCTCAGACAAGTATTTTGGAAGACTCTGTTTAAAACTAAGTACTAATTCTGGTTGAGCTCTTAAATCTGTTTTCTTTGTTCAATTATAAAGGATTTATAAGAACTAATATTTTGATGTTTATTGGAAAATATGTGTATTGCTTTTAGAGTGACCTTCTGTAGTAATTAATTTTTCTCAGCTAGGAATTACTGTCAGTAATTAAGGAATTTGTGTGAAGTGAGCATATTTCGGGAAGTGCAGGATGCTGTGTATAAGTAGGTAGAGAATGGTATTCAGCACGTTTTGGGAAGTTGGAAACGAAACACAGTTATGCTGGTTTTGAAGCACATGATCAAAGTTCGAGGAATAACAATCTGCGAAATTATTTCTTTTCTAAAACTGCTTCTCTAGTGTTGAAGTGTGTTTTGAATCCCAGTCAGTAAAGGCCTGAATTCTGCAAATGCCTGATACATTTTAATTCTTTTTTGTTGTTGTGGAAAGAAATTATTTTACATAGTATGAAAGAAAACAAAATTTAAAAGAGAACAAATTAAGAAGAAGGGATGAAGAGAGATTTGGGAAATGAAAAGAGCCTTGAGCTGACAAGTCTGAAGACCAAAACTCAGGAGCAGAAATTTGAATTTTATGCAAACTTGTCTGAAGCAGTTATATGAAAATGTATGGCATCCAGAAATCCTCTGGCTTTCTGAATCAGTTCAGAAACCTGGCCAAGGGACCAAGTGAGAACACTGATGACATTTACTGTATCCATTTCAAGATGCAATCGCTAAGCTCAAACTAATATTTGACTTTAGCTAATAAACTAAATTAAATTAATTTCTAACCCTTTACAAAGGTGAAGAATTATCTTTCCCTTTTTGTTGATGTGGCAATAAAGGTGGAAAAAAGTTAACTAGTTCTTTGTCTAAGGTTGTTGTCTAAGGAAATGACTGTGATTTGTGTTGAAATATCCTACCTTTAAGTAACATTTTTCACCATCTGCTTCCAAAATATTGAAACCTCTTAATTGGTTCCCTTCTTATGCTTCCTCTGGCACTTGTGAAGATTTCACTGTTAAAGCTTCTTGAAAAAGTCTACCTACAAATTGTTTAAAATAAGTATGTTCTGAGCACTGTTTAGCCTGGTCATCTTCCACCTAAATAAAACTGTTGCCTTGTATCAAAAATCAGTTTGAATGGGTATGCTAGGACTTCAGTGATGCTTGGACACTGCTATGTTAACAAGAATGTCCTGACCATATTTCCCTTGGAAAATTTGCAGTCTGTTTGCTGTGAGCAACGTGCCATGCATCACGTGGCAAGGGGCTATTGCTAAGCAGTTGAAGTGAATAGCAGCTGTGGAATGGGTCATTTTACTTTTCTGACACAAATCTGAGAGAAATACTAGTTTAGCTCTGTATCAACCATGCCCTTCTTGCAAGTGATACAATTTTGTTTCTTATTTCTAGGAAGAAATAAATTAAGATAAATGAGATTGTTCATAAACAAGGCTGGGTTGTACTAAAAATTGGGTGAAGGTAGCTGTGTTCAAATGAAGAACAGAGGAGAATGAAAGTAATTAAGTCGATATCTACCTACTTGGCCTAAGAACTGAAGAAGAAATTTGGACCACAGAATACCTTCCTTAGTTCTGTAAAGCATCCGTAAGGCAGGCCCTTGCATTATCATGCAGCAAGCCCATTTGCACCATTATCATAAGACCAGTGCTGGAAATGCAAGTTAAACATTACACAGCTTAGATTGTCCATTTGGTTCCTCTCAGGTTGAAGAAATTGAAGCAGCACATATGTTTGAACAGCTTACATGGCTTTTTATAAGAGTGAATATAGGATAGTTCCCATTACTTGGATATAGTACTAAATTTCAGAATGAGCAATGAACTGGACACCAAGATAAATGAGAATGCAGAAACACTAATCTCTGGCCTGCTTAGGGTTTGTCCTGCTATTTTAACTCAGTGAGTTGTCATAGAACTGGGAGAATTGCTGCTCATGCTTCTTCTGTATTCCCCTGTTTCACTGTACATTCAACTCCAGTGTATCTTTGCCCCCACATAACCAATCTGATCAACAAAAACTGAAGACCAGGTTGTAGCTAAGTGATATCACATTTCCTTGTCAAGTTCAATCTAACTTAGTCTTTGTGTGTGGTGCACTGCCTACCACCAGGAGAGGTAAGAAACATTCTGGGTGTTCTTCCTTTACTCACGACAGACTTTCCTTGCCTTTCCCTGGCTTCCCATGTAGTCTACTGCCCACACAGTTGTATGACAGATAACTACAGATAATCTGGGTTTCTACTTTTAACAAAGGCAACTGCAACTTTCCAAACCAATATTAAAATTTTCACATTGTTATCCAAAATAATAACCCTGGATTAACAAACCACTGTGGTATAGAGAAACAGCTATCCCTTTGGTAGGTTTTGTTTGTTTGTTTGGGGTTTTTTTTGGTAGGCAGGTGGGAATGTGATGACAGAAACTTAGAAAATACTGAAAATGTTTCTCAGTATATGACATTTTCATTGAGTCATTGAATTTTAATGACATCTTAGCAGAAGCTCTGCATGGAGATTTCTATGTAAGACTAATATAAATTCAATAAAATGATTGCTTCCACAGATTTTTTCAGTAAATCCCTAGCTACTCCTTAGCTGGCATAACAAAGCAGTTGTTTATTTCTATAACTCTGGTGAATGAACCTGAGTTAAACTATTAAAAGAAAATATTTTTCTTCACATGATATGACTTGACTTTACATGAGTCTGATACAAGAAAAAAAAGGCACAGTGTCAGGAGAAACACTGTTTAAACTTGAAATCCCCTTCTGATTTTTAACCCCGATTTTAATGCTTGGTGATTATGTACAATTGCCCCACCCCCCCAAAAAAAAAAAAAAAGCGGCCTCATTTAGCCTCATTTGACTCAATTTCTGCTGGAATATATTCCAATGAGTAAGAAAGATTGGAAAATTAGAATTCTTTTTAGAAGTTGAACTGCTGACTTAAAACCTAGCTGTCATATCACACAAATCTTTTCTTAGGCTTCCTATTTTCTTCTTTATAAAACCACCATCCCAAGCACTTTGCCTTAAATAATGCCACAGTATCCTTCCTTCCAAGATAGGTTTCGAGAGAAAGTAATTCTCACCGTTCTCCCAGGCAACAAACCCTCTTCAACACTGACTGAAGGCACATGCACACCTTTCCACTAAAGAAAAGCATCAGTCCCAAAGTGATTCTTTTTTCATTAAAAAAAACAAAACAAAACACACAAGGGAATAAAAAAAAAAAAAAAGAAGGAAGAAATCCCTCACGGCGGATAGCACACAGAGCACAAAAGTTTAGAAAATTGCAGCATCCTCGGTCCGGCATCACGCAGCTGTGTCGCCCGTGTCAGCCCCATGGGGCGCTCCTTGGGTGAGCGCCTTCCTACCCCCCCGGACCCACCGGCGAAGCCACCCCACTGCCCCACTCCCGCAGCGACCCATCGCCCGGCTCCCGCGGACCCACCCTTCCCGCTGCCACAGCGCCCCGCCATTCCGCTCCCGCCAAGCCGCCCTGCCCGGCTCCCCTGTCGCCCCGCTCCCGCGGACTCCGCCATCCGCTTCGGCAGCGACCCATCATCCACCTCCCGCAGACCTCAGCGCCCCGCCGCCCCGATCCCGCTGACACCCCTCCCGGCTCCCCCGGAGCCCCGCTGCCCGGGTATCGGCGAGAGGTCGCTGCCGAGGTGTCTCCTGCGGACCCCGGCTTCTCGCCGCCCGAAAGCTCCCCGCCGGAGGGGTCATTCCGCTGGGGCCGAGGGGTAAGTGCTCGTCCCCCGGCCGCTAAGAGCTCACCTGTAGCCCCGCTCTGCTCCCATCCACTTCTGACAGCGGACCTGCCGCTTTGTCAAGCGATCTTCAGCAGGAGGGAGAAGCGTGTCACACCCAACACACAGCCTGTGGCTGTGCCCATCTCCCGACGCTTACACAAATGTTAAATATAAAAAACCAGCACGACGGTTGTCCAGGAGAAAACAATCAAGCAAACAAAACCCCCACTTGTGTAAAAGAAGTTTGAAGATCACAGGAAACTATGACACCTATTTTACTGCCTACTCCAAGTTTCACAGCACTTAACATCTTCACAGTTTTAAACCTCCCTGACATTTCAGGGAATGCTCCTTAAAAAATAAGAAAGAAGAACAGAGGGAAATGGCCAAATATGCATAATGTCACAATAACTATCAAAAAACCCTGGCAGTTGCTGAACTATTTTGAAGCAGAGATGACCAGACACCTCTGGTTCAGGCTTTTCAAATTATAACATCTGTTTCTGGTTCTGATATGCAGAGGTAGTGACCTATATATATATATATGTATATATATATATGTATATATGTATGTGCATATGTATTTTTTAATTTACCCTCTCGTATAAGTGTGTGAATGCATGCTTTATTTTAACTGTAGAGTTAGTCCATTTTTTTGTAGTAAATTTTCATAGTATATGTGCAATAAATAACTGAATGGAAGACTCTTGAAATGAAGACAAAACAGTACTGTAGTGTTGACAGAAATTATTGTCAACTGCCTTTCACACTTAATTTGGGCAAAAATATTTCAAATTTGATGGAAATCTCTTTTTGGTGAAACATTCCTGACTTCTCTCATTTCAAAGACACATCTCAATTGACTAGCAGCAGAATCAACATTACCATTTCAGCTTCTGCTAGAAAAAAATATCCCAAAGTTCTGTATTATCTTTAAAAACAAGACACTCCCCCTATACCCTCTCAGAGAACTGCAGCTCATGTAAGTATAAGAAATATGACCTGTTTCAGTAGAGTGCACACATGAGAAAGGCTGCTAGGGAAAAAAATCAGTTTGAGAAAGAAGTTTTGCATCCAAAGGAAGGAGAAAGCCTTAGTGATATATTCCTCAGTGACTTGCCCCTTTGCTCTGGAAAGGACCGTTTCTCAAGCTGCTGCCAGCTGCCTTGACTGAACCAAACCAGTTGCCTTTATCCACCCCTGAAACTCCTACCAAAGACTTCTGCCGCCTCAGATGCGCACAAGTAACTGCAGGTTTCACGCCTGCCTTTACCTGGTTCTTGTCAAAAGATCAGGGTTAGAAACATTCGCTGCTAAAACGTCTTGAATGGATCCCTGTAAATCCTGCAGAACCAGCCAAGAGAGGCTGGTTCACACATAGCATTTGCACATCTGTGAGGAAAGTAACCTCTGGAAAACAAACAAACAAATAAACAAAATCCCCAACCCCCTCCAAAAAAACAAACCCAGGATTGGTTAGAGTCCTCTGTGAAGAAGAGTCCAAGCATAACCAGACGGAGGTAGAGCCAGGCAGCCAGAAATAAGAATTGTAGTTCATATCTATGTGTCTGTCTCAGGACCTTTGGAAAAGATTGTAAAGGAGAGAGAAACAGGTTGTTGTGGAAGATCAAATAAAGACAGGGTCTCGAGTAAGGCAGTGCAGATAAGCGGCTAATAGAGACCTTAGACATATAAACAGCAATACCAATAGGAGGGAGAGGAGGACAGATACTATCTTTATTTAGTACAGGGAGTATTGTGCCTTGTTCTCATTTCTACTGCATAGCAGAAATCACAGAAGATTTAAATGCAAGATGAGAATTTTAAGACTGGAAAACAGGCACAGAGAGAGAGAGACAATGGAGGGACAACACACAACAAAATCTAGTTTCTTTAGCAAAGAAAAGATTAGAAGCTTTTAATTTTGTCAGTTTACGAATATCAACACAACCAAAAAAAAAAAAAAAGAAGAAAAAGCTCTTTGTCCAGCAGACGGTAATATCGGTAATATTAAACTGACAGTCTGAAAACTGAATTAGAGAAAAATCACAGTGGAAATAAGACATTATAGCTAAGAGCTTGGTGGTTAGCAGCCATTGGAACAACTCAGCAAGTTGAAAGGTTCTGCAACACTGAAACAATTTTTAAAGAAGTTCAGATATTTTTCTAAAATAGACATACCCAGGAAGTAATTGCAGATTAGCAAATAGCATCTTTTGCATTGCTTTACAGGACAGCAGATAACTACTCAGAGCCTTTTCACCAGCTTTCTAAATCCAAAAGAAATCTGATGGCAGTAGTTAGAAGGTGTGTTACTTAGCCCTTTGGTTGCAGCTTTGAATACACATTTGAGTATTTTGACTTTGCAGATAAAGTGGCAGAATGGAGGTCTTTGAACTTATGATAGATGGTGATGCTGAGTACCTCAAGGCAAGTAAGATGGCAAATATGAAAATACCTACTGAGAGGTGAATTGAGACCAGGCTACCAGACAGTTTCCATATCTTACTGAAAACTATTACTGTTTTACCTTTTTCTCCTGGCATGGTATAACTAGAGTGATTCTAAAGAAATTTTTCCTTTTTGAAAGGAAAACTTAAACCTTTAGAAAGTTTCTCTAAGGTAAAATTAAGGCCTGTCAGTCTGTAAATTTACTAAACACTTATTGCTTTGCTTTATTTATTTTTTTTGTTTATTGCAATAAAGCTCAAAATCTGGCAGCTTTGTTTGGGCTGTGAAAGCTTTTATTTGCTTGTCTTAACCATTATGTGCCCATAGATTACTTTTTTTTTTTTCCTATTCTTAATCTTTAATAGGCACAATTATCAGTTGTTTTTGATTCAAAGGAGCTTTGACTCACAATCGGTGACATGCTGCAAGTTAACAAATAATTAACTGATCTGAGTTCCACACAAAGCATTGTGTCTGCTTTGGGACAAGTAATGAAAGAAAAAGACTGTCTCTTAGACGGTTAGGGGGTGTTTAACTGGAACAGAACAATAAGAGGAGTAGGTATTTTGAATTAAGATTTAACTGGAGCAGGGGCTGGTACTCTGGACTCTCTGTGTACTCATTCTTTCTCTTGCTCTCCTTTTGGTATAGTGAATTTCAGTTATTTCATGAGAACTGGAAGAGCATGAGGAGGAAGTGACAGAGTTACCAGCTCAGTATGCCCGTGTGGTTTGGCCACGCTCATCACAAACTCCATTGGGAAGCACAGATTGAATTATTCCAAGTCCACCAAATCCAGGAGAGTTACCCAGCATGAAAATGATTTAACGGTCATCATCTCTGCTTTCCTAGGAAGGCAATTGAGCCAGAAATTATTGAGGGTGTGGGGTGAAGGGAAAGGAACAAATGGTACAAGGGATGTGCTTCTTAGATGGAGGGTGCTGTCTCCCTCCCATGGGTGTCAGGAACCTCATGCCCTCAGAGAAGCAGGTGATAAGCCCTTGTCTTTAGCAGGTAGTGTCTGTTTTTTGGCACAGAGCTTTCCTCACATGGTGCATGGAAATCTTATAGGACAGACTATGAAGGAAGTTGTGACCTTTTTGTGAATAATCCAGTTTTGTCAATATATTTGCCTGAAAAATGGTAAAGAAGGAAGTTAAGTAAAAACAAAAACAGAAGCAAAACCAAAACCAACCAACCAACCCCAAAGAAGAGTTTGACTTCCACTTTCTATAAATCGTCTATCAGCATATCGACAGAACAACCTCATATTAATTTGGGTTTATTGTTATAATCCTTTTCCCCCCTCAAAGTAGTTTCCCTTGAAACAAGCTTTTTTTGAAAGAAAAATGAGTTTGTGTGGAAAATCTTTGATTTTGGTCCTAGTCTCTACTTCTCACTCCCTGGCATTTTAGAAGTCAGTAGCAAATGTCCCATATAATTCACAGGAGTTTGGATTGCTTATTTTTTCTCCCAAGGTGCTGAAAGACTCTAGATATTAGTTCTCTCAACACATCATAACCTTCTTGACCAGGATTTCTTTATCAGGTTGGAGAAGAGGGCTGAAACATCTGTTTTTTTCCTAAGGGATGACATGTTTGACACCCTGTTTATTTGCAGACACATTTCTACACAGGAGGAGGCTCTGCTATATCATAGGACATTGAGTGCAAAGCCTCGAAAGCTTACAGTCTGTTTTCCCACATCCCCAAGAGAAGGGACTGCTAAGAGTGTTAATATGACTTGGCACTCTTTCCATCTACTGCCCTGAATACAGGTCCCACACAACACAGGCAGGATGCTTCGTAGGGTTACACCAAGTAACTCTAAGAAGTCAATATCACCAAGTGATGATACTAAACATAGTTTTCCACATCCTTTTTGGCCCTCTCCCAAGTGAAATAGTCTAAAGAAGATCAACCCAACAAATAATTTGAACTTGTTTGTTTCATAAAGAAGCCATTCTCTGTGGGCAGGAGAGAATAGGAGGGTGTTATCCTGCCTGGGTACTTGAGAAGAATCAATATCTGAGCCAAATTGCCTGATAGGTGAACATTTTTGAACAGTGGAAATTACACGTACATTATAGCCAACCACTCCTCCAAATAAACACATTTCACTGTTATTTCTGAGAAGACAAGCCAGTGTGCAGGGTCCAGTCATTATCTTCTCTTTGACAGAAAGTGAGGACTATCAATGAGCTTCAGTATGGAATTTGGAAAAAGGGATAATAAAATATTTGTTAATAAGTTCACCCTACCTAGATAGCAGTGTTCCCAGTAGATATGAGCTAAAGAGAAAACTGGAGAAACTGGAATAAGGACAATAGTTGCCACCTCTAGAGAAAGCACAAATTGCACTTTTTGAACTCCACATTCTTGCATGATTCCTTTTGATGCTTCTACTGCTCCAATTTGCCCAAGAGCAAAAAAGCAATATAATCCCATTGTTACAAAATAAATCTCTGGTTTACTTTCCAAGCTCTTTCCATCTGCAAAACACCTAATTGGAAAGTTCTATTATTAGTTCTGAAGTGTATGCTACTATCAGATGAGAAATATTTATTGAAAATACAGTACCAAATGTTAACAAATTCCTTGGTGGTCTTACTATTATTATTATTATTATTATTATTATTATTATTATTATTAATGAATCGGTACTTAAAAATATCTTGCCTCATTTGTACATTTCTTGAAGCTGATTTCTTCACAGCAAGCAATTGTTTATTACTTGAGTCTGTGTTTTTCATATTATCATTGTCTAGAAGTAAGGGCACATCAGGTAAAACAATAAATCTGTTTCTAGTGATCTTTCTGAGAGCAAAGGTTTCAGAGATATTAAGAGAGATATTTTTGTTCCATCCTTAATATTTTGAGAGAAATATAAAAGGTAATTCAGGTATTTATTATCCTGGGTTTTGTTTGTTTGTTTTCCTTCAAGTTTTCTTATTTATGCCTCAGATCATTTATGATCTTATAGCCAAAGAACCTGCAAGAATATGCATGAAAAGTCATGATTTGAGATGTGATGAGGCTATTTTCCTTGCTGACATGGAGTCAAAGATAAAACCTCAGTATTTATTTACATACTTTCCAGCACTGCAGCAGTCATAAATAATATAACGTCAGAGCCAAGCACTCTGGTGCTGTGCCCACGAAACATCTCATCCCCTTTGCCACTTTTCTTTTTGGAGGCATAAGTTTTTTCCATTATGTGTCTATCTGCCAGTTTCATGGAAGTTCCTTCCCAGAAGTTCTTAATTTATTTCTCTTTCTCTCTTTTTTTTTTTTTCTTTCTAATGTTGATTTTTATTTAAATTGGCAGCATGCTACTACTTCATCTTAGGCAAATTGGACCATACCTGCAAAATAAACAAGGCTCATGGAAAATTGGTCTGTAGCCTCTAAGAGAACCCTGTAGAGCCCAAACCTACTTTATTTAACCATCTGTTCCCCTGCTCACACACTTTATGACCTTGGCTTTGGGGTACAATGTCTGTCTGGCCAGCTGGCTCTAGGTTACACCAGCAAAACACAATCTTCAGGTGAGCACACCCAAAATAACAATGTATAAGCATATTCTAGCTGCTCACAAGACCAATGAGACCCCATCTGCAGCCATGACAATATTGTCCTAGTGGTGGGAAGGTCCAATGAACAGTGTCAGTGGCAATGCCAATAAGCAAATTCTTTATGATCAAGTTTACAATCTGCCCTCTTAATTTTAATCTTTCACAGCAACAGAACATCTGTGGAGCAGGTTTCAGATGCTCTGCTTGATTAACCCTTGCCAATGGAAACCAATATGACAACTGTTCTGTGCATGTGAACAAGGTCAAATATGTATTTTTATGGGGACTGTTGCTTCTTAATAAAAATAGTAAAACTAGTATTTTCCTTCAAAGCCCTTAGTTGTATCCCTAGCCACATTATAAAGGTCTTTGCAGTCATATCAAGGCATGGAGTATGCTGCAAGTAAGTTTTTTTTTTTTTTTTTCTCGTGACTGATACAGCAGCCACTGACAAATTCAAATTCAAAATAAGAAAGCTTTCAATTTGAACCAGTTGAGAGGCTAGAAAGCTATGCCAATTCCATCTTTTCAGCTGCAATTGTGCGGCTGAAATCATAAACTCCAGTGTACATCTATGTCCTCATAGTGCATACACCTGTCATCTTTAGAGATATGCATTATTAAAGCCCAGTTCCTATGTACAAATGTATCCTTCTAGTTGCCCTCCACTTAGTTCTATGAATCTATTTCTCCTTCTCCAACTTTATCAGTTTTAATTATTTTTTTTTTTACCACTGTTGGGAGATCTGAGGGATGTGGAATTTTCTGCCTTGATAAGGGATATACACATTTTCACTTCTGCCAGCAGAGGTGCCTGCATGACTGAGACATAATACTACATCTGCAGTTTTGGTTTGTGACAGACAGGTCTTCTCAAAAACAAAGGAATAAAGTAAGAACTAGAGTTCCCCAGGAATGTCAGTAGCACAAGGACAGAAGGCTAACTCAAAAAGAGGTGATAATGTAGATGTCACTCAGAAAGCAAGAATCCACAATAAAGTGGGTTTTGTTGACTTACACTGCAATAGGAAAAGCAAAAGCTGTATATACATACAAAATGATGTATATACAATTATGTATAGAGTTTGAATCACTCGGGCACTTTGTGACATACTCTTTTAATGCACTGAATATGTAAAGAGACTGTTTATCCTAACAGGTTTTTTTTCCTTTTACATCACTGCTGTTTTTCAAAACACCAGGCTATGACTCCTACTTTAAGTTAGTCTTTAATGAAAGAGAATTGTGTTTTCCTATAAGGAATGACAGCATGAGAACATTTGTATGACCTCATTAGTTAGAAGAATCAATCAAAAGCGTTAGGCACCAGTGCACTTCACAATGGGATCTTCAAACCTGAGGAAAAATTGTTGAAAGCATCTCCTGAAAATTGAGAACAGTAAAAGTACTTCTTCATTAGAAAAGTTCAGTACTTGTAGTTGCTGGCAACTATCATCAAAGATAAAATGCAATCATAAACATAATTGTATTTCAAACGTCACATTGATGTGAGATCTGTAAGTCTTAGCAGTTAATAAGATTTTTACATTTTTGTCTGCAGGAAAGTGGGAAGTATTTCTTTTGAGTTCAGTGGATTTCTTCGTGCCCATGGTAAAAATTTATTTTAAGATCTGTGAAACAATTTCTAACAAGTAGTACATGCTTGGATAGCTCTGCAGTCATTTAACTTTGCTGATGGATATTAACTTCCTTGATAAGAAATTCAGATTATATATAAATGTGGTAATGATAATTCATACCACTTCTAGGAGAAGGCAATTTATTTCAGCTCAGGAGCAATTTTTTTTTCTTTAAAATACAAATCTTTGGAAATCAGAACTATTTTGAAGAAATTACGCTACAACTGAAATATTCAGAATAAGTGATTCTCACAGCTTTTCGGATTCCTCATAGAAAGTTTAAAGAAATTTCAACATCCTCATTTCTTTGTAACGCCTCAGATAAAATGTAATATTTTTAATACTCTAATGTTAAAATATGAAGTAAAAAATACAATGTCTTCTATTGGTAGCTTAGATTGTAATGATTACTTAGGTAAAACATTGAGATAACTAGATTAGTTATAGTACTTTGGCACAAACAAATGTATTCTTATTACAACTACTGTATTAAAATCAAACAGAATAAAATAGAAGAAACAGATATGGAGAACAAATATGGTCATTCAGCTCTGCAGCTGTTTTGAAGGATATGACAAATACTGAAGGAAACGTGTCTGTTAAGACTCAAAGGTATAATGAACATTTATGTATGGATTTTAAAACTTACTGAAAAACAAACTGATTCCTTCAGTAGCTTCCTCTACCTTCTGCAGCTGTGTGTTTCTCTTATACACTGTAATACCTGCTGTTTGGGGAAAACAAATCTATGGAGAAACCTTTCACATATCTAAAGACCTGTGTCAAGAAGACTGTTTTGCTGGTTGAACAAACCTGGCTCTTTCACTGAACATTTTGGCCATGTTTTCCAAACCTCTGTCACTCTTGCTGCTCAACTACTTGCCCCCAATGTGTGTTGCCCCCTCACCAGCACAAAATGGAGCAGAAAGGGGCCATTACTGAGAACAGGGTGTGGGGGGAAAAAGGTGCATCATGCAGAATACACTGTTTGCAACAATCCTAGGGAGACTGTATTTCACCTGTAAGATGATCCATGATTTTACCAACTCTACATATTTTATTCCCAAAACAATTGAAAATAAACTAGAATGCTTTATTTCAAAATTAATTGCTCCAGTGCTGGCAATTGAGTGAGGTGTAACTGTTCCACTTTAATCCAAAGAAATGTTTAATTTTAGAAGTGAATTATACTAAACTGAATGAGATTCACTTACACCACAATAAGAACAGCCTATACATGAACTTAATTTGAAACAGTTAATTACAAACAGTTTCTTACTTGGACATGCTAAAGTGCTTTTTTTTTTATAAACTGTGATGCATGATGCCATGTGTTAATTGGCTGACCCGTGATTGTCATGAAAGAAACTAAGGACTGCTAGGATACAAACAATCCCTGGCCATTTTCCTTTGGAGATACACACAAGTTCCTTTGGTAACTGGTGTGACTGGGCACACCAGTGCTACATTAAGGGTTGCCTGATATTGGAGGGATTCTGCTATGACCAGTGACATTTGGTCCAGTGCAACAGTAGGGGTGCTAACCTAATTCCTCCATCAGCACAAAGGCATCCTGTCCTCAGGAGGACCTAGTAGGTACTCCAGAGATTTGGTTTTTTTGCTTGCTATGGAAAAGAACAGTCTATAATAGAAGTATACCCACAAACACAGGCAATTTACAGAGTTAAACTTGCTCTTGTGCTCTCCTTCAAGGCCAGAGGAGTTTGCATTGTCGTCCCACAATACAGTTCATGGTGAAACTTTCCTCTGCTTCTTCCTCTCATGTGCCTCATACACCTGGGTAGACACTAGCAAAGTGTCTCATAGACACAGGAGCAATGCACCCAAGTCCCTGCAGAAATGTCTTCTGCACCGTGTGGGTGACTTCCATAGCGTAAGGATTTATTTCTGGTTGTGATTTAAAAGAAAAATGAGATTATTGGCACATTTTCTGAGGATTTTCAGCCTGTCAGTGTATTAAACATCCATCCTCAGTAAATAATTACAAGATGAAATGATTCCAGAAACTTAGTCAGAGGATTTTGGATCTGAGAGTCAGAGATTTTGGAGCCTGTGCCGTGGCTGAGCTTGGCCATGAGTCTTAGATATGTTAGAACTGCCTAGTTTCTGACTATATTTGGAATCACAAACCAAGAGATTTTAGAAGTCCAAGTGGCTCCAAACTTAAAAAACATTGATGAAGGAGGGTTTTCAGGACTCCAGTTTCAGCTTCAGTAGTTTGCATTCTACTGGCACTCTGAATTTCATTCATTGAACCTGACCTTTATGTGTATATTTCTGTAATGTAAAGAGCCATGAAAATGAAGTTATTAAGGAGTATAAGTATTTGCTAATTTAATCTAGTGTCTTGACTTCAGCAATGATTTAGAACAAGGTGACATTTTGAAAGCTTTACTACTGATCTTCCGTAAAGACGTCATCATTTGTTCAGTGCTATGAATAAACGAGGGAATCTCTCCAGTGGCAGCTGAATGAGCTGAGGTATGAGCCTGATGTCTTTTGTCTAGTGCTAACAGAGCACAAGTTGCTTCTCCCTTAGTTTTAGACCATCAAAGCTCCAAGTTTTTACTACCTTGCTTAGTTCAAACTGTATGTAGTGGCCACTGATGTGTTTTGTTTGAATAAAATATCATAGTCAAGTTATGTATAAAACAATGTGTTCTCTGACAGGGAAGGCTAGAGGGCTTAAGAAAAACTGTGACATGAATTACTACACAACAGACATCAGCCCTCAAAAACATTTTTCAAAGTTGTCAAGTTTTCTTACTGAAATGTGTTTGTATGCAGACTAGTGAAGCCTGGCCATAACTTACTGCAGTAAATTAATGTATTCTGTGACACTACCTAATTAAATGAAACCTTGTGACCATCTCATAATTAGGAATTGCAATAAGTTCGGTGGTTTATGAATCACTAAATGTATTTACAAAAATCAGGAAAGAGAATCTATTATAGACTTACCATTTGATACATTACAACTTGATGAAGCTTTTAATTGGCATATTCTAATTTCAGTTGCAAAGCTTAGCATAATTAAACTAGCAGAAACTACAATCAATTAATTGCACCCAGGGCATTGAACTTGCTTCAGAAGATATACTTACCATTTTAGGGCAAATCAAGCTAGACAGGCAAAATAACAAGATAATTACCGAAAACAGTGTGATGCTTTTTTAATTATCTTAAAAAAGTTGCAAATGAAAAGACCTGATTTTTGAACACCATGACATGAACAATACTATTAATTTAGAAAATGTGTGACAATGTGATGTTTTGTCCCATGTTGATTTGATTTATAGTGTAACTTAAAGTATTGTGGCTTTACATGTTTCAGGAAAAATGTGAATATAAGAACACATGTCATCAATAGAAATGACAAGAGTACAACATGCTCTCAGAAGAACTTTAGGTGATGAGAAAGAGCTTCATGATCTTTTTGTTTAGCCTTCTGCAAAACACAAAAGGAGGACAGCAGGTTTAGGGGAATAGTTTCTCTGCCGTGTTTGTGTAGACTCCTTTAAAGGTGTGCATCCTGCCCAGTTAACACAGAGCTGAATCTCCCTTTGATTGGCCAGATGCAGACACAGGACAGTTTTCTCATATTTTCCAGTGATGACTTACTGCATAAGCATCTCAGCTAATCGGGGTGGGATCTTTCAGCCTTTGTACAATGACATAAACTGAAACATTTGCTGAGGAAGAGGAAACGTGGGTGCTGAACTTATCTCAAGCTTAGCAGGTATATACTCATTGCCAGGAAATCCTGGTAGTAAGACCTACAGTTTTACCCTACTGCTACCAATTTTTTCAGATTTTATCCTACAAGCCTTTAGATGAATGTACTTTCCGATAAAAGCTGTGAAAGTCAAGTGAAAGTTAGGGTCTTTAGCTCTTTTACACTAAATGCACAGTGATTAGGTTCAAGAGATGGTGACCAAAACAGTAAAGACTCCAAAACAGAACAGTCAAGGGCACAGGTGTTGCTCCTAGCAAAATGCCATGGATACTGTGACGAAGGAGACATTGGTTTTACCTCACCACCCACAAGTGGAGATCCTGCATCTGAGACCTACACTTCCAAAATAAGTCTTCTAAGTGCAAAGCTACTGAGAAAATCATAAAGTGCATTACCACCTCGTGCTACCAAAAGAGTTAGCCATGCTATGCGTTAGCCCTTAGATGTTTTAGAATGAGTTGGTACTGTTAGACAGCCTGGATCTCCTGCAGCTACAGACATTATAGACTTCCCAGTAGAATTCATATACTGCAAATGGAAAGAGGCAGATAGATATCTTCATTAAGGGATCTGAATCAACTTCCACAGGTTCTTGACTTTCCTAAATGCATTGGCTAAAAGTCCACCTTAGGCTGCATCTTCTCTGATGGGTGGAAGGCATAATCAATACCTCTTTCATCTCTCCAGTGAATATATGAAGACTAACTCTGTTGCTTCCTTTTACCCCACAGTTATGTATCTGAAATGTAGATTCATTCCTGTCACAGAATATATGTGGTGTGTGGTAAGCATTTTGAATAGTCTGATTTCCTATTGTTGAATCAAAAGGAAAAAGACCATAAAAAGAATAAGATTTATAATGTAGATATTTGACAGCTCAGTCTAAAGACTACTAAAATTCTTGAGGTTTTTCCCATCAACATATTTGGAATCGGCCCACTAATGACTAGGAGGAGGGGAATTTGGAATCTAAACCTGCTCAGTTGAATTTTATTTGAATCTAAGTAATGTTAAATGCAGATTAGTACTCACTAATATGTCTGGCTGTTGCAATAGGACTTTGTGCCAAGGGAATTTTTTTCTATCAAGTGTCCACTGTACTGAAAGAACAGAGTGTATAGAATATAACTACAAGTACATAGTTGGTTAAAGAAAGAGAGATGTGACAGATATGTTTGGGGAGATTATGCATGCAGCAAACAGTATGGAATGTTTTTGATCTCTTCCACGAATTTGACCAAATTAAAACAAAATAAGAAATCAAATCTTTATATTTCATCTACATTGAGAAAGTACTCTGTGCTTTTTAAAAGGAGTAGTATGCTTACATTTAAATCATAACATAACATAAAGCTAAGCATAGACCTCCCATTTGGATAAGGGAGTGTATGTTAAGGGATTTGCTTTATTCATTTTCATTTTACTAACCATACAGGTCTCTTAACTGACTTTCTGTTTGCATACTGCCTACGTTTAAGAAATAGATTTTGATTGGTCAATTGTTTATTTGCATTCTAATTAATACTGTTAAATCTTTGTCATTCTCTAACAGTAAAAAGGACAAAAAGGGAAGTGTTAATTTTTAGCAATGACTTAGAATCTATAGCATCTCGTAATTTTTATGAAAGTGTGTCATGATTTAACTCCAGCTGGCAACTTATAACCATGCAGGTATTCATACATTCCTTGGCCTGGTGGGAGGGAGGAAAGAATCAGAAGAGTAAGAGTGAGAAAACTCATGGATTGAGATAGAGACAGTTCAATAGGGAAAGCAAAACAAAACAAGGAATTCATTCACTAATTCCCGTCATCAGGAAGGTGTTCAGCCATCTCCAGGAAAGCTGGGCTCCATCACGTGTAACAGTCACTTGGGAAGACAAACACCATAATTCTAAATGTCCACTCCTTCTGTATTCTTCCCCCAGCTTTTATGCTGAGCATCATGTCATATATTATGGAATCTCCCTTTGGCCAGTTAGGGTCTCCTCCCAAACTTTTGTCCACTCCCCACTTTCTTGTTAACAGGCCAGTATGAGAAGCTGGAAAGTCCTTGACTGCTTAGCAACAACTAAATCATCAGTGTATTATCAACATTGTTCTCATACCAAATCCAAACCACAACACTATACCAGCTACTAGGAAGAAAATTAACCCTTATCCCAGCCAAAGCCTCCGGTAACAAGGGATAGGACAAGAGGAAATGTCCTCAAGTTGCACCAGGAGAAGTTCAGTTTAGATATTAGGAAAACATTCTTCATGAAAAAGGTTGTCAGGCATTGGAACAGGCTGCCCAGGGAACTGGTTGTGTCACCATCCCCGGAGGTGTTCGAAAGAATTGTAGATGAGGTTCTTGGGACATGGTTTAGAGGTGGACTTGACAGTACTGTGTTAATGGTTCGACTCAATGATCTTAAAGGTCTTTTCCAACCAAAATGAGCCTATGAGAGTGCAAGACAGTATCTGAAAGCTTTTTGGGGCTTGAATTTTGTACCCAACCAGAAGAATCTGTGTATCAAGTATACCAATGGCATAAGGAAGGGAATTCTGAAAAATCACATTAAATCACAGAGTGATTATATATATATATTTTAATGTTTACTTTTTTTTACCAAAATTAAGTTGTCGCATTATTTGTTTGTTTGTTTTTCTGGTAGAAAAGTTTTCAGGGCTATGATTTCTACAGTATGTGAATAGTCTCAACCCTAACAGTAAGTTTAAGCCCAGTACTCAGCCCACCACCAATTACAGAGTTCCAAGATAGACATTAACGAACCATTCTGTATCTTATATTAGATTTTAGTGGCACAGGGATTAGTGTGTTGATGGAATCTGGACTAAATTAATTCTTTTCAGAAGTAATGAAAAGCAATGAATGAAGTAAATGAGGGTTATTCTGTGGCAGAAACATTAAATTATACAGAGAAAAGTAATTGTGTGTGCAAGGTAGAAAAATCCCAACACATCAAAAGTGTGTTCTAAAGTGTATGGAAATCTCGCTGTCTTCTTTGGGTTTCTGAGTACCCTTCACAGAAAAAGAGAGCAGCAGCCTAGCTCAGAGACAAGCACATATTGTTATTGCATCAACTATGTGCCTAAGATAAAGCATGCTTGGGCATGAGGAAGAGGAAAGGTATATAAACAGGCTGTGACAATCTGGTCACTAGAGTGCAGAATATGACAATACTTCCAAATTTACTACAACCAGGACATAATTCATCCATTACACCCCATCAGCTGATGAGCCTCCCGCCTACACTGCCGTAAATTTGGATTGCTTTCTGGGACCTCCAGATGATTATAAAAGGTAACGTTCTCTCTAGTCACCTGAAAAAAAGTAGATTCCAGATTTTCTACTTAATCATTTTACTACTTGGCAGTAAATGCTGTTTTTGCTCTGCAAGCTATTGCAGAAACACCTAATTGATTCCCCACCATCAGTGTGTTACATCATACTTGGCAATAAACAGCTTGATTCCAAATCCAAACCAGCTTTTGTAGCCAGTATACCAGAAAAACTTCTGTGAAACCATCTGTGACTGTCAGATCTAATGGATTAGAGGCATGTGCTGCTAAAGTGAGCAAGAGTCATCTTAAGCTAAAGCTGGAAAACTGCATATTTAAATGCCAGAGCGTGTAAATTCATGCAATTCTGTCAGCCCAGCAGGTGACCTTATTCAACTGGTTGCACATCCTCTACATCTTGCAGTGAACTTTGGCTACAGGGACCTCTATGAATCTAAGCTAATATTGTTTTGTTAATATAAAATTAAAATGATACTTGAATTTCTTCTTTGCATCCATTATTGATCTTTATGATTAGGTTAAAAATTGCACAACTAAACCAGAACTTGTGGCCCTCTGTGCTACATACAGTCAAATTTTATGGTGTCCTTCTGCTCACATCAGTATGTCTCCGGTTTAGAACAAGAACACGCCCATATAAAGGAGTTTCTTCACTAAGCCGGTTAATATTACACTTTTTTTTTTTTCCTTCTAATCAGATCTGAAGTTGCCTTTGAAAATATTATTTAATGGTATGAGTAATATTACACAGTACCATACTAAACACCTTAATTTCTTTTGCATAGGCACATTTTCAAAGGTATGAACTGCCAGAAAAAATTGTGCATAGACACTGTAGGGAATGTTACACGTTATGAATAGTCATATTATTGAATAAACATTATGAGCACTTATTTAATGAAACCTTCTAATAAGGTTATTTTTATTATTTCAGATGTTTGTGTTAGGTAGGAATGACTTCTTAAAACAATTTTTTTTTTTTCATCAACATTTTAAAAGCAATTACTATACAGTGAAATAGTTATGTGAAGAAGTAAAATTACCCCGGGCCATATCTTATTGGAGATGATCCTACAGATGCAGTATATATAAAAAAATAGAGGAAGACAAAGTTAGGATAACATTATATAATTAACAAAGAAAGGATTTATAACAAATCGTATTTTGCTCACATTTATAGTTATTGGATAAATGGATACAAGTGAACTAATTATTGATTTCCCAGTTACCAAAGAAAAAAAAAGATATTTTATCATGATGGACATCTTGGCAGTTATTTGAATCTCTAAAGAATATTCACAGAGTGTACTCTTAAAAATGTTAGCAGTATTAAATGAATTTCCAGCTCTGCCATTATAGAGATTGCTTTAGTGTTGTACCTCTGAAGCTTTTATGAGTCAGACTGCACGCCCGCCATGGTCTCACACGGAAAGATCCCATTGTAGGACCACAGCTGTAATTCTTAACTTCCACTTCTCTTGCGTAAGTCACTTTATCTGTTTAAAGAAATTTTGCTTATGCGAGAACTGCAGGAAATCATATATATATCAGCTGCCTCAAAAAGAGTCCTATTTTATTTTTTATCATTCTGCAGGACTTGATTGATGACCAAAAATCTTGGAATTCCAGCTACCTGGGGAAAATAAGTACTCAGTAGAGGATATGTAATAAAGAGCAGATAAAAATAAAGTCACAACAATGACGGTAAAGCCTGATAACTGAATCTATAGTGTCCAATGTAAATACTGGATTTAGGTGCCATTTATGCCTTTTACAGCAAGAGCCAGATGCTTGATATCTAGTACGTGAATTTATATAAATTAGTTCTTTACTTGGTCAACTTTATGATATCAGTTAATCTTGAATTTATACTTTGCTTTAAAAGATCATAATTACAAAAAAATGTAAACAACCTGCAAACAAAATGTTGAGTCCTAGTCTTCCTTTTCCTGGTAGTTTTAAATGTAGTCCCTGTAAATATTTTGAACTACATACTTGCGGATTTTATTAAATGCTCCAACCTTACTACTATGTATTATGCCAAATCTATAGAATACATCTATGTGACGAGTAGCTAAATATTTCCATATGTGTATAAAGGTGCCATCTGAGTAAGTTTTTTTCCTCTCTCCAAATAGTTACAACTTCAGGTCCTCAGAAATGTGCAGTATAGGCACCTGTTTATTTCATTGAAGGAGATCCTGATGACCATAGGCTCTTCAACTGTACCTATGATTTGAAACAAACTAAACCCCAAATCACATACTACAGATAAGAGCCGAAACAGCATTACAAGAATTTAGGTTTCTGTTACACGCAAGAAGAAAGTATAGTGCCCTTCGGCCAAGGCCGCTATACTGTGCAAAGTTGACCAGGATCCGCCAGGCAGCAGGAACGTATAGTCAACAGGTTGTACCAAGGCTTCTCTATGCTCCATTGTCCTACTGTCATACTTTTTCTTCTCCTGATTTTTAGTTATACTTTCTAAGATGATTATGCATATATGTGGGCTGGGGCAGTAGAAAAAAAAAAGTTAAAAGGAACTAATGGGTGATGTTTTTTATGCTAGCAAAGGCAGACTTTTATCTTTACAATTGTGTGTGGTCTGGGAAAGTATGAAGGATGAGACCTTATGGCATATAGAGTAATCAGAGCTTCCACACTGACAAGGAAATGGATCAGTAAAATCCCTACTGATGTTAGGGGGAATTCTGTCACTGACTTTAATGGGGTCAAAATGTCACCCCACAAATTTGACTCTTTATGTCACTAAGTTCTAGGACATGTCTACATAGAGAGCATGGTTGCAGTCATGTGAGAATTTACTGTTCTGCACCTGCATTATTTTGTCCTGTTAAAATATGAGTTTAGAATTTCTATAACCAATAAGTAGGCTGGCTGAGTAGACACCACACTTAAAATTAATGTCCTTCTACAATATATGATGAATTCCTTATAATTGAAGGTGGCTTGCAAAAGAAAGTTTTACAGAAATCTGGCACTGGCATGAAACTTTAGGAGTCAGTGACTGCCAGAGGCTATAAATTAGTTTAAGATGCTGTACCAACCTGCTCATGTACTTAATGTAATTGTATCAGATAAAATTACAAAAAGAGGCGGAACATTAAAATACACAAATTGTATTGGGAGAGGGGAGATAAGCAACAGAACTGTCATAGCTCGTTAGTTTTCTATAAAGTTGGAGAAGAAGCCACCATCGATAACAAAGAGGTTTTCTACCTGCAGGTCATTCATCTAGTCAATATTACCCAATGCTACCATTTAAAAAATAAGATAAAACTTGAACTATTTTATAACTGCAAGTAATTGCTAATGTAGAATATTTGTTTATTATTAGCATGACAATTTGTTAACACTTACTAACATGCTAGTTATTAACATTTTCTGGCTATTAACATGAAGTACAGGCTGTAGAATCTTATCACAGCTCTACACTGACTAATGTTCAGAGAGGGCTACCATATCTCTAGTTTTCAATGGAGTTAGCTTTTATTTCCAGTTAAAAAAAAATTATGTGACAGAATTTGAATACTTCTGGATGACCATCACGGTTTCTTGCTGTGTAGTTGTTGTTGCAGTCTCTGCAAGTACGTAGAATTTACACAAACCCCAGGTATGTTCCTTCCATTGGTGAAGTTCCTTAGTCAACAACAGAAATGAGGCATGTTAGGTGCAGCACTTTCCAGCTGGGTGCATGTGTCTTGACAGTAAGCACGTATTCAAGAAATACAATTGGTTCAACGTGTTTTGGACTTAAAATCTGAATTGTATATACTATTGCCAGATCTTTGGCTCCCTAGAGATATGGAAACTCTATACTCAAAATGACCATCACAGCACTGGTGAATACATGACAGGCATTGTGCAAAGACGGTTGCAAAACCCAGCCTGAAAAAAAAAAGAAAAGTGTTTGCTTCTTCCATAGCTTTAAAGGCTGATTTTGAAAGCCGCCTGAAGATGTATTTTACTTCTGCCACAGGGGATTTGTCTAACTATGGAGCATGTGCTTTATTAATGACTTGCAGTTCCATAGGCCTTTCTAGAGCTTTTGAATTTTTTTTTTCTGGAAAATGTAACAACAACAACAGAAACTCCACTCATTTGCCCATGGACCCTTACAGATATCTGGATGCTGTATAAATGTCACTAACAAGTTGTGTTTTTTTGTTTGTTATTTTTTTTTTTTTCAACTGTTTTGATGTGGCTTAGGTATGATTCTAGCAAATCTAAAACTGATTCTTAATGTCTCACAGGAAGAGCAAGGACTTATTCACCACCTTCCAGGCTTCTGGTGTACATGATATTTTAATTAAATCTTCCTAACATCTCAGGAGTCTGTTTTTAGTACCTCCAAGAATTTTAGCAAAGTGTGGTTTGGTCTTGGAGAAACAGCCACGTTCTCAGACTACTCAAATCACCTAAGACTTCGTTTACCTAGGGTAACCATTTCTGAAAGTATCTCACAAACATCACATTCTGTTCTTATTTCTAAAGAACTCTTTTTTTTTTTTTTTTTTTCTTTCTTTAAATACAATGTCAGTCCTGATGAGGTTACTGGAATGGTCCCTTTCACAAAACTTTTGAAATTAATTTTACCTGGTTCTGTATCAGGTAGAACAAAGCTGCAACTGCATATCTGACTCCAAGATGTACACATATACATGCAGAAGTTTTAACTACAGCAGATAACAAGTGATGTGATAGATTACAGACTTCAGCACACCCTAGCTAAAGTAAATGACATGGAAAGCTTGTACAGGTGGACTGGCTGTCACCAGGTGAAAATTAGGGATCTAGTTGAGGCTGGTCATCCACATCAAACATCTCTGGAAAGTGCCTCTCTTAATATTGTTTCTGTGATTAGGTGTACTACCTTACAGGGATGTTCCCCTCATCTCCCTGTCTCTCTGTGACCATAGTGAAAGCTGAACCTACTTAGACAAGATACCTGGCTTTGCAATGGCTTATGTCCTAATATAACCTTCTCTGCCATCTCCCCTTCATTGATTATAATGACACAAACCATCTAGATAATGGCCAACTTGACAATGTCTTGCGTGTTAAGGTCACAACTCCTGACTGCAGACTTGAGTGATCACGGTAAAATCAGTAATCTTGTATCTGCCTTCCTTTGAGCACAGCACATTTTTGTTGCTTTCACTTCTTGTGTAGCAGAAGGTAGGCCAAATGTAGTTACTATAAAATATGTAACATTTTTGTTAGCATTGACAAGGATATATCCTATGTGGTACCTTCAATTGCCAAGATTTGCAGAGGTATAATTCAGAAGCTAAAAATCATGAACCTGCATTAAAAAAGATCTAATTTTTTAGCTCGCTTTTCGATCTGTTGCAATTTCAGTTGGTAGAAACCAACAACAGCAGCAACAAGAAACAAATGGAGAATGCTTTTGTCTAACTCTGTAAGCTCATACTTAATAATATGACATATATTCTACACATCTTTCATAACAATTGGCAAGAATGCATATGTTACAACAACACTTTTCAGGAAGAATGGTACTGTGCATGTGGATTACATTTCAGAGACTTATTCTTTGTTTTGTAACCATTTTTCTCCAGACCAAAACATCTTATTTCACCCATTCTCCTCATTTTGGATAAGCAATTCTCTCATGTTTCCAGCCACCTCCTTGTGTTGTATGAGTTCTTTCTCTCATTTTTACTTCATCTGTCAAGATGCATTTGGCATTTTTTTGGACAGATGCTCTATTTAGTTTCACTGGGAGAGAAATATGGACGGCTGGAGACGAAAAGCAGCTGAAAAACACTTTGTCTTAGGATAAAGGAAGAGATTTTCACCAACTATTCTCACAAACACACACTCCAAATCTTTGGACTGACAATAAGCATTGGAAATTTTATCCAAATGGTATTTTTCATCTGATAGTACTAAGCCTCTGAAAATGGGTTTTTACAACACTGCTGCTCGGTTGTACCTCTTTCTTCTAAAAGATTTGGAATTTAAGTTGAAATTGTTTGATGGCTTTGCACTACGTGCTGTCTGAATAAAACATACTTGATTCCTTGTGCACACTGGATGACCAGGTAAGCTGTACATTATCTATTTGGTCCCTTCTGAATTACTTTGCTTTTTCAGCTCAAAGTGACTGACAGCAACACGGGGGCTAAGTGTTCCAGAAGAGCAGAAGCTGCATTTATAAATTGCTGACTACTGCATCAGTAGGAAAAGAAAAGCCTCCCGGTGAAGCAATAATTCCTGTGAAAAAAGATGGTATTTCCAAGTCTTTGATACTGAAGACAGAAAATAGGCAATATGGAAAATGTTTCAGTGGACTGAATGCCCTCAGACACATTTTCACATAAATTCTGTGTACATGAAATGTTTTTGATAAGCAGTACTTTTCCAAGAATTTTTTCTCTTTTTAAAATACTTTCTTTAATTTTCTCCTACATCAGGAAATTAATTCAGAAAAAAGTGAGTAGAAAAAACCCCATCACCTAGATCTGAGTTATATACCAGTTCATGCCTAATTCTTGAGAAAGTGGTTAAAGGATATTACTTGCAAAAAATTACTTTCATCTTGCTATTTACTTGAAGGATGCTAGTCATCATTTCTGTACTTAAATTAAGCTTCTTATATCAACTTTAGAAATAGACTAACTTTTTTACTCAGAAGGATAAATTTGCTTTTAATTATTGACTTGGGTCTAGCATTCCATTATCTAAAATACTTCGTTAGCAGCTCAGACTAGTGTCTTTAAATAATTCAATAACTGATCACATTTTTGTGTTTTCTTACTTCAGGTAAGGGTTTTCTGAGAAACAATTGTTTTGATATAAAGATAATATTTAAATGGTGAGCTGAATTAGATTCTATGCAAAACAAAAGATTTCCATTAGAACCAAAGATGGAAAAAATTACACCTGAATCCATATTCATCTGACAAATCAAATTATCAGATACTGTACTGCAACTAGAAATGTTGCCACTTCCAATGAGAGATGGATTTTTCTGGATACCATAAAAGTAAATGGAAGAAAACTTTTTACTCTCCTTTTCTCCTAAAAATGGTCAAAAGTAAGAACATCCAAGTAGAACTAAAGAACGTGAGTTATGTTTATAGCTAATGGCCTCCTGGAAGAAGAGGACCATTCTGTCAAGATTAAATATTGCAGTTCTAAAAACCTATAGAGTTTAGCTGGGTTTAGCATTAGACTGTAGAGTTTTCAAGATCATAATTTGTGCTGAGGCACTATTGTTCTTAGATCTTACTTTACTTTCCTAGAAGACTTTTTGGAAATGATCTTAAAGTTTGAGTACCTTTACATGATGTAGTGTGTATGTGAGAAATAAGTACCCAGGGTCAATTTATGCAACTGGAGTTCTAAAGAAAATACATTTTCATCTCTTGAATTGTCATTTTTTCTCTGCCTGACTGAATGAGAAGTTGTAGAATAATCCTGAATCAATACATCTCAGTCTCTTGAGAAGAAACAGGCAAACTGTGATCAATATTCATGTGCTTTTTTCTCTTGTAGGCTCATGTTATGACAGCAAAAGATTTGTTGTCTTTTGTCATGACCTAAAAGAAAAATCTCACATGCTTATAGCTTCTTTTTATTAGTTAGTGTACTTAGGTTTTAGTTTTATTAGCTATTTTATTTTTACTTTTACATTAGAGTACTATCTAGCAGGCCAAAGTTGGATTGTGGTTCTGATATATGAAATATAATGCATCGATTTAGTGAGATGGTTAAACCACTCAAGAAGTATACTCTTTAGTGGAAAACCTAGGAAGCAGAGGGAGAAATCACAGATGCAGAGATGTGAGTTAAATTACTCAAGTTCAGATTGAACTAGTAAAAAATATTGGAATAGGTCCATTGCCTCCCTGTTCATAGTTCAGTGTCACTGTAAAGCAGCTTCTCATGCTGATAATGTTTTTTGATGTATTTCTGTCAATTCAAGTCAAGTTTTCTGTGTATAAGATGAAAATACTTATTACTTTTAACTCGTGGTGTTACCTCCAAAATAATTGAAAGAAACAATTATAGTAAAACTTCTTTACACTACAGTAAAGTTGCAGGCAAAATAGTGATGACTCAGGGAATTCCACATCATTTAATTTATTGCAAATTAACAGAAACGGTTAAATACTGATTTGGGTACTGAGGAAAAAAAAAAAAAAAGATTAAATTAAGCAAACACTTAGGGAAAAGTCCTTTCTTCCTCCTTCCACAGGCTGAAGTTCAAGCAAGGCACCTGTCGTCCCCAGTTTGTCATCTCCACTCCCCTCATTTGCAGTGCAGGTTTTGGCCAGGCCCTTTGGAGGGGTGACAGGCCATGCAGGAGGTTGGGGTCAGTGCCTAGTGATTTCTTCCTGCTGCTCCTTCTTTCTTACTCCCCTGCACCTCTCTTCTTTCTTGCTCTGTCTGCTCTGACATGACTTCCTCCATGGCCTGCAGTCCCTCAGGGTGTCCTTAGTATGGGTCACCCATAACCATGGTTCTTTGGTGTGTCCCTGTCCTGGCATGGATGTCCACAATCACAGTCTCTCAAAGAGGTGCCTCCTCCAGTATGGAGGTCCTCTTTCCAAGAGTGAGTCCAGCCGTGTCCTCTATGATATCTGTGTCCACATGCCTCCAGCCGTACTTTCCTGTGTGTGTCCTCACATCCCATGTGTGTGTCCACACATCCTGTGTCTCCCTTTTCGTGTCCTCCTGTGCTGCCTGCCCCCTGCAGCTATTGCTCTTTTTGTTCAATAAGTCTGAGCAGAGGCATCCTCTGATGGATTGAAGTCGTGGCAGGTGGTGGGTTATGTCATTGGTGGCTGTGACCAGCACAGGGCTCTTCCAGCTGTCCCCTCAGAGACCCCTGTGACCCCCACTGCTGAAACCCTGCCGTGTATCTCCATTATGAGTAGGTGTGCTCTACATTGTGTGGCTAAGATTAAGCAGCTGATTAAGAAACTATTCTTTTGGAGAAAAAATATGCATTTTATATTCTGTGGCAACCATAAAGTATTTTAATAATGAAGCTTTTAACAAGAAAATGACACATGAATCGTCTTTGTGAATTGTCATAATTGTGGTAGGTTCTAAATAGTCACAGCTCCCTGTGACACTGAATTACATGCCATGTTCATAAGTAATTATAATTGTATTTCAAATTTTCAGATTAAAAAATTGTGCTTCAGGTGTTTTCAATGCTTGGCAACAGGGTTGGAATTTCAGATGTTTCCCAGTCTGCAGCACAAGGTTTCAGGGATGAGGGATTACTGCATTCATGTGGTACACTCACTGACTTTCCATTTGCTGCTCCTCCACCACTACGCACCAACCTGTCAGGCACTCGCACGCTCTCTCCTGCTCCCTATGTGCAAGTCTGGCAGATGTCCTATCATGGAAATTTGTCATTTCCCCCCAGCAACTAGGGGATGGTAATCTTTGTGGATTTGGCTTTTTTTGTTGTTGTTGTTTGTTTGCTTGTTTTTATTTTGAGTCACACTAAGATGCTGGAACACTACTTTTCAGGAGATTTTGTGTAGCACAAGGGCCTTATTATAGGATTTGGAAGAGAAATCCTTTGTTTAGAGCCCTCTGTCTTCTTGCATTAAGAAGAACGTATTTCTTATATTTCTGTCTTGGAGAAAAGTATATTATAGTCAGACAGATAGGTACTTGGAAAAATAATTGATTTTATTTCTATTTTGCATTGATTATTCCCATGTATGCCACTATTAGTCATACCCAGGAATTTTCTTGCTGGGAAATGGCAGGACAGAGTGGTTTAGAACTGCTCTGCAGCTGTTCTAAATTATACTGGGATAAGACTCTGAACCCTTGCAGTTTTTAGCTGTCTCAAGGCTCAGCTTTTAGCATGAGACCATACCCAAACCTAGCCTCAGTTCTCTGTTAAAATCATTCAGTGTTTTGCTGATGTCGGAATTAGTAACTTATAGGGAAGATTACTATGAAAACTAAATCCCTGAAAACAGAAAGAGAAAACAGAACAGTGCAAAGAGAAGTAGGCTGGCAAGAAACTTTAAAATGTGCACAATATGAAGTGGCATCAAAACAAAAGATAAACAGATGGCTTCAGCATGAAATCTGGCTGTATCTTTTAGCCTTTATTTATTTCAAGGGTTCAGTATCAAGAGGTGCAAGTTTCCACCTAGTAACAGAATTCCACAAATAATTTAAGATGAAAGATACAAGTTTAATGATACCTTCATGTTGCAGATCAAAGCATTTTTTCTGACCAATTTTTTCTTCATTGTATAATTTTTATGCTCTTACTCACTTTCTCCAGTCCTTCTACCCCTCCCTGACTCCCATGTTGCATAACTTTGGTAACACTTATGAAGACTGTATGTATTTACTGAAGACAGTGATTCTTCAGTGATTCTGTCGCTCAGTTTTTACCATTCTTCCTGTCCTCTCATTCCCAGCCCACCAGAGATTTTAGAACTAGGAGAAAGATGGATTTCACCTGCTTCGTGTATATTCTCAATGTTTGTTCTTCTTATCCTAATGCCATTAAACTCAGATATTTTGTTCATGGATGTATATGCACACAAAGCATATTGGGCATATGCACCTCCCCTAAATAAGTAAGGGTATGTCACTTCTCAACTTGACAGCATGGCACAGAGAGGAACTATGGACACTTCCGTCTACTATGAGCATCAGAATGCAAGAAGAAACATGTGAGACAAGAAAAGAAGAATTACAAAGGTTAGAAGATCTTAGTAATAGTAATACCCTTCACCCATCCACGTTTCCATTTTCCCTCTCAGCCCCTGCTTTGTTTATCTAAAGCACAGAGTTCCACGTACAGTGAACTCTCAGGGTTTTAAGCTCTGATGTCAGGCCAATATGTCACCTATTTTCATGTATCAGCAGTGCTGAGACATTTAATAGAAAATTTCACAGAATTTTGGAAAGTGTCTGTTTCATCCTAGACACTCTGCTAGACATCATGTTTACCTCTGCCTGACAAGAGATTGAAGATATTAAAGAATGATCCTGTGTCCATTGGAGGTAATTAGAAAACTTCCACTGAATTTAGTGAGACTTGTATCAGGCATATTAATCTGAGATGATGCAGCATGTGCCTACCGCAGTGCTTCCTGAATTCATATTCCAGTGCTGGCTTGTCAGTAAACACAGCGGGAAGGGAAAAGTGTCTCTGAGCCCTGCTATGTGCACACTCAATTCCTATGTTTTTTCTCCTTTATTAACCTCCAATTCATAAGAGAATTTAGAATGGCTTAGCAACGTTATTTGCAAAACTCTATTGGCAAGTGCTTCAGCTCCAGTAGTTTTTATACTCGGTGTTGAAAACGTCAATATTTTGACATGCGTTATAGCAAAATGCGGTCTCTGGCACAAGCTAATATCCTGTGGTTGCACAGCTCACTGCTCTAATATTTTGTTTGTTTCCCTTATTTTTATTCATTTCTGTGATACAATGTGAAAGAGGTTAAATACCATTCTCTCGCATCCTATCTGGAGACATTATATCTTTTCCCGTGCATATATGGGATTAGCATGAATTAGTACTGTTGGTAATTACTCTGTACAGATAGCTGCAGCAGAAGTAACTAAATTATTAGTCAGTTGGAATAACCCCATCTGCCATATACCTTGGAGACCCCACAGTACTGATACAGCATAATAGTCTGCTGTTGGTGAATAATGGTCTCCTGTTGCTATGCAAATGTAAAATCAAAACAAATGTGAATGATGACATTTTATAGAGCAAACAGAGAACTGAGCCTGTGTCTGATAAATATTTCATCAAAATCTACTTCTGTTTGCTAAGCAAGTAAAATTTTCAAAGGCAATACCATCTTGTAGTTGAGAACAGAAATACAGCTCTAATACTTAACATGTTTAGTGAGATGCTAGAGTTGTTATGCTTTTTACAGTTTATGTGACAAATGACTCATTTTGTTCATTGATTTCAAGACTAGCCACACTGGTAATTATTGCTTCTTACAACTGGCCTGTTACTTCTTTTCAGTATTCCTTTTGGCTTCTTTTCGTGTTCCTGTGCAATTCTCCCTTGAGCAACAAAGACGTTTCTGGTTAGTGTTTGTTGTTTATCATGTTTGCCATTGTATCTATCAAATACTTTTGGACCACACTCTTCTCTCTTCTCTTCTCTTCTCTTCTCTTCTCTTCTCTTCTCTTCTCTTCTCTTCTCTTCTCTTCTCTTCTCTTCTCTTCTCTTCTCTTCTCTTCTCTTCTCTTCTCTTCTCTTCTCTTCTCTTCTCTTCTCTTCTCTTCTCTTCTCTTCTCTTCTCTTCTCTTCTCTTCTCTTCTCCTCCCCTCCCCTCCCCTCCCCTCCCCTCCCCTCCCCTCCCCTCCCCTCCCCTCCCCTCCCCTCCCCTCCCCTCCCCTCCCCTCCCCTCCCCTCCCCTCCCCTCCTCTCCCCTCCCCTCCTCTCCCCTCCTCTCCCCTCCTCTCCTCTCCTCTCCTCTCCTCTCCTCTCCTCTCCTCTCCTCTCCTCTCCTCTCCTCTCCTCTCCTCTCCTCTCCTCTCCTCTCCTCTCCTCTCCTCTCCTCTCCTCTCCTCTCCTCTCCTCTCCTCTCCTCTCCTCTCCTCTCCTCTCCTCTCCTCTCCTCTCCTCTCCTCTCCTCTCCTCTCCTCTCCTCTCCTCTCCTCTCCTCTCCTCTCCTCTCCTCTTTATGCCACTGAACCAGGGCCTATACTTCAAATTTCTTACTCTGGGAACAGAGGGGGAGAAAAAAAAAAAGGGAAAACAGGAGAAAAAAAAAAAGGGAAAAAAAGGAGATACCATCAGGAAACTGGTTGCGACTTCCTGATCTTGCCTGATCTCAGCTTAAGGACCAATCAAAGCAGTCAGCATTCTTGTTCACTGTGGCCTTGCTGGCAGTGGTTCTCCTGAAGAGAGATGGGCATGACTAGTCTGAAGGCTGGCAGCCTCATCACAGAAACTGACCCTCCTAAACTACGCTGTGCACTTGCTGATTCTGGATAGACTATGTGCATAGCAGCTGGAGGATGTTTGTGACTCATCTCAACCCCCTTATTTCAGCTATCACAGAGGTGTTCCAGCTTTAGACTGAGTCATGTTCCTTCAAGTTACTTTTATTAAACTGATGCCCAATGTAGACAGGGAAAGGGGAGGTGGACAAGGATTTGGAGAAAAAGCACACGGTAACCTAAGGGTTTTAGGCAACACAGACAGAAGAAGCCTGAATCTAAATTAAGGGAGCTGCACATTTACAACATGTCTTTCTCTCTACTTAAGAAAAGATGCACCATTTAATCTGAAGAAATTCCATCTGGTCCCCAATTGGAAAACCATCAAAGAAAAGATTAAGACAGACTGCTCATTCTAATCGTTAATCATCTTGCTTTTTTCTTTTACTTAGTGCCACAATCTTTTGAAGATTAAGACCAAAACAGTAAAGATTTCAGGATACTGAGCAAGTTAGGACTAACTAGTTGACCACATTTGCAGTCTGACTGGGCTATCACAGCCCATACTTTGCCAAGATTTCCCTCTTCAGTAGATGAAAAGCAATACATCATGCCTGCTGCCTGCAGCTGGTTCAGGAATAACACAAGAGGAGGCTGGTCTTTTGGGTACACAGTCATTTAGAGCTTAAAAGGTCAAAACACCCAAATGTCTACTGGTAGCCAATGGAGATCATATGGCAAAAGTGCACTGAACTTCATAAAGGCACAATATTTTCTTAGAAGAGCAGCCAGGTTTGAGGCAGCCAGATTTTACACTAGCTTTAGTTTCCAGATGGATTTAAATCATGCAGAGATTGTGAGAGTAATCTAACCTTGTGAAGGCAAAGTCTACAGTCAGAGGATGGGTACAATCACATGGATGCATGAGTTTTAGAGTATGTGAGTGATACCAAAATTAATCAGAGCATTTTTCACTGTATAATTGCAACTTCGGTACTAAACCAAATCCCCCCATTTAAACCGTAACAGAAAACAGCAAAACCACATCTGGTCCTTGAACTGAGAACAATTTCCCTACTTGATTCATTGATTAATTTCCCTTCCAGCCATCTTTGCATTGTTCCACTGTGAACTAAGGCTCAGCCACAAGTCTCTATGCATTGACCTCTCTCAGTAATTAGATTTTTATTTTGTGAATACAGGAGAGGAGGAAGAGAAGAACGAAAAGTAAGTTGGCTAGTTTCATAAAAATAGACAATAAATAATTCAGAAAAGCAAATGACCTACAGCTCTTGTGTGTTCCCAAATACTGCAATCTCCACATAACATCCAGCTATGAAGATCAGTTTTACTGTTCTGTTTCTCCTGTTTCCTCTGTAGTTTCAGTAACAGTACACATTACGGAAGACATACACAGCACACAGGTTAAAGTAATACACAGGTACACACTTGTCAAAAGAAGGGTTAGGGTAAATGGAGAGATACAAGGTGATTGAGCAGTCTTAATAGTATGTGCCTGCACGTATCTAGCAGAAGTTCCTGATTTCTTCAACTTTCTCTATCTGTAGCAATATTCAACTTTTTCTTTGGCTACCACTGTTCGAGACATGTTTTTCCATTTCAGAGCTAATTTGGTGAGCACAAGAATTGCTGGAACCCATAACTATTGCAGGTAAATATTCAACCACTCTTCTGTTTCTCAGGATACCATCACTCTCCACCTAAAACCAGAATACACTTTCAGGGTCTTTTCTATTGTTTATTTTTGTTTGTTTGTTTGTTTGTTTTGTTTTGTTTTGTTTTTTTCCCCCACAAAAGCTAAAGGAAATATAACTTTACATTCATATAAATTTGTTCTCTACCCAAACACATGCTGAAGGGTTATGAAGTTCTGTCGGTGCGATATGTTTGGATGAGTCACTGCTCTGTGTCGTTGGAGTGGCAAAACCTGAAAGGAAAAGAACAGAGGATTTACTTGAAATAGAAAAGAAGGAATTGATACAGAAAGTTGTAACTTAATCATGTTTGCTCTTTTGAAAGACTCAGCATTGGTATCAAATAACAAAAACAAACCAGCTCCCAAAAAAATGAGTTTTACAAAGACCACTAACTCTTAGTTACCATCACTATTTTAAATAACTATCTAGACACAAAGATGGTAAAACGAAAACTCTTTTTCTGTTACCCTTTATAATGTTTACCTGGGCTATTTCCCAAATACTAATTTTGGAATATAATCTTATTAAGGCAGGAACTTATATTACATCCATCTGGAAATATGCCAACATTTGATAAATTTAGCCTGCTTTTGTTGCTTGCTAGTTGGAAAGTTAATAAAGAGCTTCTTTTTATAGCAAATATGTCACAGGAAAAAAAAAAAAAAAAACAAACAACCAACAGTGTTGGAAAAATCTCTATAGGGAACAACTGTACCTGTCACTCCCAATTCACATGTTCAGCCTGTTCTTGAAAACTTCCAAAGTCAGAAAGCAAAGACATGGATCCTGAATAGTCCAGAGGATCAGTTATCATCCTTCCATTAGAAAGTGTTTCCTATGTATAGCCTGAGTTTTCTTATTTTAATTTAAGCCAAATGTTTCTGCCTTCTATATCCATATGCAATAGGGACTGTGTTTTTCTTTTCTTTTTCTCAGATTCCTCCCCAAACTGGGTTTAGTATTTCCTCAATATTTACATTACTAAACCCAAGGTGATTATCACTGCTTATTGCAGAGTGTCCCACTTGGTTACATCCTCTTTGAGGACTACTGTCACAAAATGGATGTAGTACTCCAGCTAAGTGGAGTGAAAAGATTGCCTCACATTTCTTGGCAGTTATGCTTACTTTTGTCCCACTAACTCCTCTTTTATTTTTTCTAAATCAAGGCTCACTTTCAACTCAGTCCTCCTTAATATCTCAATCATTTTCTGTATGACTGGTAGGCATTTTTTTCTCAATCTAGATTTGTGCTACTGATTACTTATATCTAACCATGGTATCTTCTGTTTTTTCCTTTATTGACTTATCTCCTTTAAGTATGCTGACTCTCAGATCAGCATTTTTTTCATTTATTTGTAGTTTTAAAATATTCAAATTAAATTATGTAATGCTTGATTTACTCTGCAGTTCTTTTTAGTTAGGATAGCCAAAATTATGTTTTTAAAGTTTGTTCTTTAACTAGTGTTACATTTTCAACAAAACAAATAATCTCAGTAAACATGTGCGTGCTTCTAAGTGGATAGTCATTACAGCCCATATCAACACGGTAAGTCTAAAAGAAACTTCAGAAAAATCAGTTTAGCTTACTTACTTTAATTCTAAAGTAGTCTTCAATAGCATATCCTAAAAAGTTCCTGTACCTGATGATTAGTGTGAGGAACTGATTGAACAAAAAAAATTGTTGCTTATTTTAGTTCTTTTAGAATAAATGTTCTGCCATATGATCTGCAAAATTTACCTTCAAATTGAGAAGGCTGAGACCCTGAATTGTTCCTCAGCAAACAGAAACAACAGGGCTACCCAGCTGGTCACAAAATGTAAAGAAATAAAAGTAAAACTGCTAGGCATATTAGAGAATACCTTAGCATTAAATATAACCTTAAGATTATCTGGTAGGCTTTTGAGGAATTCTTGGCACAAATAACTTTGTAAAGGGATTTTATAAATACACCAAATCAAGCATCTAATCCATGTAGGACTTGCTTCAGTTGTTTAAGACTATTTGTTATATCCATATTTCTCCTTCTCTCCTCCCCTTTCCTTCTGTATGTGTTGTCATGGGTGCCTTAGTCCCTGATGCTTTATCTCTGGTGTACTCTGTCTCTCATTGTACTCTCTACTTTCTGTATGTTTTTTATCTCATAACATTTTTGTCTTCAAATTTCTTCTTCCTTGTTTCTTCTTTTATCCAGTTATTTCAGACTGATGATTTATCCTCAGTTATTTCATCCAGTCTTCATTAGTTAAACATATCTTTCTATTTTGGAGTGCCTCTTTGATTACAACCTGCTTCTTCCTTCTCTCACCTTTTCTTCTACTAAGGAAGTTTTGGTAACCAGTATTTCTCATTATTCTGAAGCAATAGATCAGCTCCATCCTATTCTGAAAAGAAGTATTCACTTCCTTTCTATTAAGTTACTTTCACCCTTGCTCTTCTTTGGGGGAAATGAAAAATTAGGTTATATGAGAGCAGAGCTGCTCAGTAATTGAGGAAAGAGCAGAGAAAAGCTGAAAGATGGGATGCTCAGCAGTTCCCCAGCAGGACATGGGAAAGATCTTATGCTAGGAAACGGGGTAAAACAGATAATTTCTGCATAAAGTTAAGAAAGTTCATAATTGCTATTGATGAAGGGATTTAAATGCTAGGTCTTTCATATGCAATTATGATTAGAAAAAAGTCTCAATGTTTTAAGTAGCTCTACTTGTGTACTTAAATCTATGTATGCACCTCAGATCATTGAACACATTAACTTGCACAGGCTTTCTTCTCCTCATCAGGAAATGCCTGAGAAACACAGAGCAGGATAACAAACAAAAGCTGCTTTGCTATGGATGAAGTGAGCTGCCTGATCTGCATTGCGCTACAGTACAGAAAATAAGTTTAAAAGCTCTTTGGAAGTGTGTAAATTTTTAGACCAAATAGAGCACAAACACTCCTTAAGTATACACAGTGGGATCTCAGAAACTAAAATAAGTTAAACCTCTCAAATACCTTATCAAAATACAGCCTAATAAATCAACCCTATCTTAGTCCAACAAGCTAGCACAGTAAAAACCTTTGTTCTTTTATTATCCAGAATGTCAAAATTATTCTCTGTCAAAACAGAGCTCTGTAACTTCCTACTAGGAAGTTTTCCTAGGATACTTTCTGCTCCTATTGCCAACCACAAATATCTCAGTCAGATTTCCTAATTATTTTCTACCTTTATTAGTACTGTTGCTTAAAATACATTATTATGTGTTAACACAGTCAACAGAAGAGCACAGTTTTGAACCTGACAGCAATCCCACTGAAATCCATAGAAATACACACAGGTTATTGTTGAACATATGTTGAGGTGCTTTCTTATACTGGTCACAAACCGCTAAATCTCACAGAACCACAGGAAAGGGAGATGTAAATGAGTTGCTTCTTTTATCACTACTGGTCCTGAGACCCTGCTGTGAATTAGATTGAAGAAACATATCTTAGGGGAATTTAATGAGACAACAACATATTCTTACCCAAGTTTTGTTCTGCACTGGTTTATTTATTTTGCAAGAATTTATAAATTCTTTTCGCACATCTCTGTGCAACATTATTGTCATTGGTATTACGCACTGCAGTGGCATGTAGAGAGAGCTGAAAAGTTTGGCAAAATACAATCTGTCTACAGTGCATAGGGCAGTGCAAAATATTAGAGTGGATTGTGGCAGTCATACAGCCATTAGTTAATTATGACAGGGCATCATGTAGATATGACTGTGCTGCTTCCAATTTCAGAAGCAGTTCAGAGACCTCTACATCTGTATCTGTATCTGCAAGGCTATGCAGCTTGTTACTGATATAGCTTTGATTCACTAGAAAAAAAGTAGGGAAATTTCGGGTCATTCATCTTCAAAATTAATTTTCAAGGCCCTTCATTTTGTCCTTGTGTTTGGAGTTTGTGAAGAAAGTAAGATGGCATAAGATGAAGGAAAATAGTGGTTACATATTGTAATTCCTTTGGGATGCAAAATTAACTCAAAATTTCTTATTGGTTTTATACTTCAAAAATTTTACTCTTAGACAGAAAAGATTAAGATGATATGAAAGTAAGAAATAAAGCAGGCTATCAACATGGACTCAACACACTTTTCGAACCTTGAGAAAAAGTTCAGTAAATAAGATGTTCAAATTTCTTCCCTCATTTATCTAGAAATACATATAGAATTAGATATAAAGTGAATCATTTTTATTTACCACAGACGATAAATTGGTTCCGTTCATAGATCGCTATCGGCTACGTAAAGCCGCAGAGCAGCTCTCACAATGAGATACAAGGTTTCTCAGGCCTCTGTTAATTAAAACAATTCCTATCTGGAAATTAAATTCACTGACTAAGAAACTTTTTTTTTTTCCCCTTTAGAATTGCTGATAAAATTTAAACTTTGAAGGCTGTTAGCTTTACAATCATTTTACTAAGGAATGTGTTTTAAGGTTACAGTCTTATCTGGGAGAAGTAGTACTAGTTAAAAAAATTGGTTTCTTTCATGTTCTATTTAGCCACATATGAAACACACAAAATCCACAAACATTGAAAAAAAAAAAGTCCTCTACAAATCCTTGAGAAATCCTGATGCCAGAAATTCTCTAAAAAGCAAGTAAATGAAATAATCTCATTCAGAAATCTCTTATCATGATAATCTGTAATCCTACTCATTAATTAGAGATTAAAATAACATCCTGCTGGTAAGTCTCCAGTTATTAGATGTCTAAATGAATACTTTGCCAAAGCTTTAAAGGCCAGCAACCTCTTTTGAATATTTTTGCTTTTTCCTTGTTAGCCATATAATCCTTCAGGCTAGGCAGCTCTTTTCCAACATACTCAGAAACACATGATGATTTTTTTCATTATTTTAAGTTCTCAAGACTATACAGGCAAACCTTATCAGATCCTGCCATTATCTGGAGGAAGCAGCACATTCCACATACTGTTTCCAAAATAATATTACTTTTCTTTTTCTAAAGGAAGGGCAGTGAGACTTCCTTTTTGCATTCACTATTTTCTTACATTCCCCAACATCTAATGGGTACTATAATATAGCAAACCCGTGGTCTTTCCTGGGAGGATGTTTGCAAGAAAACTAGAAGACCTCATCTAACCACCTGTCACAAGGAGCACAGTTCGGAGTCCGGCAAACAGTTTCTGCTTCTGGTCTATATAGATCTTTATTAGAGATGCTATGGAAGATGAAAGCAGTTGCCATGGAAGTTTAAACTGTTCTGCAACAGAAATTGTTTGTGCCGGTCTCTCTTCTTTTTCTTTTTCTTCTTCTTTTCTTTTTCTTTTTCTTTTTCTTTCTCTTTTTCTTTTTCTTTTTCTTTTTCTTTTTCTTTTTCTTTTTCTTTTTCTTTTTCTTTTTCTTTTTCTTTTTCTTTTTCTTTTTCTCTTTCTTTTTCTTTCTCTTTTTCTTTCTCTTTCTCTTTTTCTTTTCCTTGTCTCTTTCTTTCCTATCACTTTAGTTGTGAATTAAGCTGTAAAGGACTCCTTTCTACGAAGTTGCACAGGAAACTTGTGAGACTTTCTGATGTGCAGCCTCATTTGACCAGCCTGGCTCTGCCTCCAGAGAGTGGAAAGTATGAGAGAAAAACCCAAGGAGCTGTGGACTTTCCCTCTTACAGAAAGGACATTTTTCAGGTAAGATAAATTTTCCTATATTGCCCTATAAATCATAAGAAATGAAACTCAGTGGTTTTATTCCTGGAAATATTTGTAAATCAGTTATTTTAACTATTCAACCAGCTCTGCTGACTACTCGGTTTCCTGATACAGACATACCCTTAGGAAATTACAGGATACTGACCCAGTTTACACAGATGAAGTTAATTAATTCAAAAACAATTCAACCAGGATAGCTGTACATGTCTGCCAAATAAATCTTAACCAACTACCTTTGCAGCCCCTCCCTCTCTAACCCCTACTCCCCATCCCACTCCACTTCAGCCTAGAAAACAAGCTTTCCTGTCCATTATTTATTTTGTCTGGCTCACCAAGCCTATGTTTGGTATCCCACCCCAAACAGAAATCCATTCAAATGTTAACAATAGATCACACCAGCTCTCAGTCTGCAGCAAAGGTAAGACTGAAAGTAAAGATGCTGGGGGTTCCAATCAATGCCTCCCAGGGTTTAAAAAATAAAATTTAAAAGAAAAAAAAGTAATATTTGTCTTTGATTAAAGTTAACTGAAGCTGCCTGGTAGCAGGCTCCAAAAAATACTGCCTTGTCTTTCCCACTCTGCTGGGGCCCCCAGGATCTCCTGCCCATGCACGTTAACCCACTGCAGCTCCCAGATTCAATGCAGCATTACTTGCTGAGGCAGAGCAATGGCTATAGGACCTGAAACTGGCCTCTTTTGCCTCCTGTCCCTCCTTTCCAATTCTTCCTCCTTCCCTGTATGATCAGGGACCTCTCTTCTCCTACCTGGGTGGCTCAAGACCCCATATCTATTCAGAGAACTGTGGCTGTAATGTTGATTCACACCTTGCACACTTAAGTTTTTTGTTTAAGGCCAGATTCAGGTGCATTCTCCAGTTCATTATAAATGAGGTGCTAACACACTCAAAGGATTATAGACTCTCTTGGCCAAAACCAAAAGTATCGTCTGGTTGCCTTATAATGAAAATTTTAAGTAATTGTCCTGATGTAAAATTCTAGCAGCTGCTCAATTTTCATATCTACAGAGTTACCCAAGGTGATCCTCAGAGATGGGGAATATGGGTAGCCTTAAATAGTTCTGCAAGATGAGAACTGTTTTACATTAAAATAAAAAAAGCCACTCAACCGTCTTAAAAAAACACCACTTTTTTTTTTTGTTTTGTTTTTTTGTTTTTGTCACAAATGGGATTGTAATTGTAGTTTTGGGATGGAAAGAATTGAGTTCCCTCACTGGAAAACAAAACAAAACAAAACAAAAAATGAAACCAAAACTTTCACACTTTCACATTAAGGTCTCTATTTAGGAAAATGCCTGAATAAGAAGGTGGGGGTAATCAGGTCATTTACTGTTAACTGAACATAATTTTACGTTTATCTTAGGATAAGAGAGCACAAAAAATAACCTATATGGTTTTCACGGGAAAAACTGATAACTAAACAGCATGTTTTGAAGAGATCAATTTGTATTTGTAAGTAAGTATTTTTATTCACAAATTATCTTGTTTATTAATAAACCTGCTAAACTGTAGTCGCTTAAAGGACACTCAAGTGTATGATGGGATTCCCTATTAAGGATGCTATTAATCCTTCGAAGATTTTGTAGTTTATCATCTCCTAACAGATTATAAAACTGTGTGCAGCTTGCAAGAAAACTCCCAATTCATGTTTAACTTCAACTGATAGTTTTTGATCTTCCAGGTGACATCACACAGATATGCTCTTTGCACAACAGATTCAGATTTCCAAATGAGATTTAAGTTACAATCTTACTTTTAGTGCAATATATCAGTGACTGCCATTATTTAAAAATTCCTCAACAGAGCAGTTTTGCGTGTTATTATAGAAGATCAGATTTATTGACCTAAATGTCACATTCTTGTACTCCCAAAGTTGACGTACATGGCACATGCTAAAACTTCAGGATATCTGACAATGCTTTACAGTGCATTCCATATCTGGAATTGTTTATCTTCTTTAAGATCTTTTTTCTCTTGTTTTGGATGGTAACCCTGCATCTATAATAAATATTGGCATTAATATTCATCTACATGTGCGTCAGCTTAGCGTAAGTTGAAATATACACTGATGATAGTAAATAATTTAATTTCCACAAAGTCCGTCTTTCTATTTCACAATCTGTTGATACGTGATTATTTACTTTGCTGATGGTGAATAGATAACAATATATGGGATTTTTAGCAATAGATACAGAATAGAAGAAGGTTATTTACCACCCTTGCTCAAGACTCAGACCTGCTCACCTATAAATTGCCAGGTGAAACACCTGTGTGTCGGAATCTCTAGCGGAAAAAAGTTTCTCAGCCTTCATGTTAAGCACATGGTCCATCAAATGCTGCATGGATGGAGCATTATAGCTGTCTAACTGCTGAAATGTCCCTGAAATGTTCTTGGTAGCTGGTGTGTAACACAGAGGAGATATTTTGTCCTTCACTACCTCAGCTTGTGCCTGCTTCACCAACAATTTCCCCCCTATTCTTTATCGGGTACAGAGGAACTTTGTTCAATTGACACAGAGAATTTGCTATGGAGGAAGCAAAATATTAAGTCCATTGTGGTTTCTTTGCTGTTCCCCAGTCCTCCAGCCAATAACAGAGGGAAACGTGCATATTTTTAAAAACAGTTGCACTCGAGTGGCTTCACTTTCAACAAATGCAGTAGAGGTCATAGGGAGTATGAGAGAAGGGGTGTGCTGAGCTGTAAGCGGAGAATGGCAAGTGGTGGAAGCATCCAGAGATGAGGACTACTGGGCTGCTGCCTCCTTAAATTTCTGGCTAAGCAATACCCTTTCTGCCAGCCACAGAACCACTCTGTGAGGGATAAGCGGGTCAATGCATGTTCACTTACCATGGATGTAATTTCTGCTTTGAGAAAGTTTCCCACAACCAAGGGTGTCACTAAGAGACAGTGAATTTGCTGTCTGTTAGGAAAATGCAGCTGCCAGGCAGCAGCCAGCTACAAGGCTCCTTTTGCCAGCATATTGAACCAGAAAGCCAAAGTGTTATTGTATAACTGAGCAGGCAATATTAAAACAGAGAATGGAATTGCTTAAAGAGAACAGATGGGCTAAAGGTAGATTTTATTGATGGATTTCAATAAGCAACATATTTGCGTATCCATTATCAGAGAGCAGATAGAATGTAGGGCAAGACAAATGTGCCCCTTTGGTGACTTCAGAGATGTTTTTCTCTTTACTCTTGCTAAGGGTAAAAAGTTCTCTGATTTGAAAAGGCAGGCCAGTCACCCACATGTTTTTAAGTCAGTGCAACAGTCTAGAAATCCCTTCAAAGAAGAGGAAAGTGCCCTAAAAGAGAAGACAGAAGCGAAGTCGCTTCAATGTACCGCTCTCAACAAGTGTTACAGAGCAGCACCAGTAAATATTCAGTACATGGCACTAATAATAATAAAATATAATAATAAGGTATCAAGTGAAACACAGAAAAATATATTCCATTTTGTGTTAGATAAAAGAGAAAGACAGAAGAGACAGGTAGTCTGTGTTATGAACTGTACCTTCATAAGAAATAAAGTGAAGATAATTGGACTGAGAAAATAAACTCCACTTTACATATGTAGTTGATTCTGCTGCTATTTGGACAGCCAAAGAAAAATGGGATTCAGAATTATATGGGAACTTTGCAGGAGAGACACAGCTTAACAGCAGAAGCTGAGGACAGACTGACAGATAAACCAAAGACTTGTCTTGAATAAAAGAGTGGACTCCAGAGACCATTACAACCTTGGACCTTGAAGCAGCTTTGCCCAGTGAGTTAAGCTGAAAATGTCTGGTTTACAAGTGTAGCTACTGTACTCTTGGCACTTTCAAGCTTTACTCTTTTGGCCTGCCAAAAATGTGCTTGCTGGGAGATATTATGGTTAGATCCTGCATGGTCCAAGCTGCAACTAAAATGACTTTACCAGTTTTCCTTGGTTTATGATACAGTAACTACAAAACTTATGGAGAAGTTTGACAGTCCAGCCCCCCAAGCAACTTTATTATGCTACACTGACTTTCCTGGCTGGTTTTGTTAGTTTTGGTGTTCAAGACAAAGGTAGTGGCTTTCAGAAGATTTTAGATTTACATTTGATTATTTTTAACAGTTGAGGTCCTAAGCATATTAAAATGTATCCTTTTAAACAAAATAACTTTTTTTTTTTTAAATAAAAAAACTCCAAAGAATATAGACTGATGAAAGTTTAGATGCTCATTTACTCTCTATGCCATAAAAACAGCTAACGTGAGGATTATATTGACAGAGAATACCACTCAAGTTTGGCAGTGGGAGCCAAAAGGAATGCATATGCAGGAAGTAATGTTAGGACTTGCAGATTTTGTAAGTGCGAGTTCCTGCACCTGAGTCAGAGCAACCCCTGGTACGAATATAGGCTGAGGGGTAAAGGACTTGAGAGCAGTCCTGCTGAGAAGGCCTTGGGGGATACTAGCAGATGAAAAATTGGACATGAGCTGACAATATGCACCCACTGCCCAGAAAGTCAGGTTTATCCTGAGCTGCGTAAAAGAAGCGTGACCAGCAGGTTGAGGGAGATGATTCTCCCCATCTACTCCATACTTGTGAGACCACCACCTGGAGCATTGTCTCCAGCTCTGGGGCCCTCGACATAAAAGGGACATGGATCTGTTGGAGAGGGTCCAGAGAAGAGCCACATAAATGATCAGAGGGATGGATCACCTCTCCAAGGGTGAGAGAGTTGGGGTTGTTCAGCCTGGAGAAAAGAAGGCTCTGGAGAGACCATATTGTGGCCTTTCAATATTTAAAGGGGCTTATAAGAAAGATGGGAACAGACTTCTTAATAGAGCCTGTAGCAATAGAACAAGGGATAATGGTTTTAAACCAAGGGAAGGTAGACTTAGACTAGGTATAATAAAGAATTTTTTTACAGTGAGGGTGGTGAAACACTGGAGCAGGTTGTCCAGAGAGGTGGCAGATGCCCCATCCATGGAAACACTCAAGGCCAGGCTGGACAGGGCTCTGAGCAACCTGATCCAGTTGAAGATGTCCCTGCTTATTGCAGCGGGATTGGACTAGATGGCCTTTGAATGTCCCTTCCAACCCAAACTTTTCTATGATTCTATGACATTTTGCCTAGTGTGGTATTTCACATGACACTAAAATCTGAGAAAAATGATCGACACATGCACATTTATATATATGTATTTTTTTTCCTAAATTATCACACATTTTTATTACAAGGGGCTGTAAGCTCCAGGTGTTGATGCTGCTTCCTTCCTCAAATACCATACCAAACTTTGCCATTGGGCTTACACAAGGTCAGCAACATCAAGCAGGAGGCCGCTCTGAGATTGGTCCTGTCTCATAGTGTCCTTGTACTCTGCCATCTGTCTGGGTCCATCTGCTGCCTCTAAATTGCAAATTTGTTAGGATGTGACTGTGGCTTTTATTCTGTGGCTGCACATTACTCTTCCTCAGTCTTGCCTGTGACTGCTAAGTACAAAGGTAATATTAATGACAATAATAAAAAGTGAAATGCTGCTGCTGTGTGTCTGCAAGTATTCATGGATTCTTTTTTTTCCCTGTCTTCCTTAGGGGAGAGCATATATTTTAACAAGAGAAGTCAAATAATCTTCTGTTTTCACAGAACAGTTATTCTTTTTTTGATGCACCTGGAAACTAGCCCATGACTCCCACTGATGAGGTGAACCTTTTAGCTAATTCCCCAGTGAAGTGTGTTGCCAAAGCGTTGTTCTTCATTGGAAACATGAGTTTTGACTTACTGTGTTCCAGTGTGCGCTCCATAACAAATGTGGGCTGTCTGCTGGGAGAAGTGCTGCCCCCACAGGTGCTACCTCCTGTTCTGGTGGGCAGGAACCCTGGGCAGGTCCCTGGGGACCAGCCAGAGAGCAGAAGAGATGGAGAAGAAAGGAGTTGGGCTCTAGTGTGGGGGGTGGAGGCAGTTGTGGGCACAGAGGCTCTAAAGATGATAGCTGTAAATGTATTTCATCCAAATAAAATCAACAACATTATGCCAGTTGATATCCATGGGGATTCCTCTTTTTGGCTGTGTTCTGGCCTCAAATAAAGGATAATGCAGCAGTATGGTGCTGCATATACCTAGGGCAGATTTTTCTTCCCCTTTAAAATCTATGCAGTATCAGATACTTTGTACCGTCTTTCAGTTATGTTCTTAAATCCTCTACACTTTAATATAAATATATTTGTATTATATATTTTATAATATACTTATATAAGCATAATCATATATGTAGAAATACTAAATTAAATTTTTGTTACACATGCACTGATAATTAGAACACCTTTGTTCCACATTTGCCTTTACTTTTCACCATTGACCAATATGTGTAGCAAAGGCAAGTTGCTAAAGAGGGGTGCAATCACATTACTCCTTAAAAAGCCTTTTTCCCCCTGTCCTTCATAAAGCCATATACAATTCTTGGCAGGGCTGGGCCTGTTTCCTATGGAGACTTTCAGCTCAAGTGTGGTTGAAAGGAAATTTACCAACCATGCATACCATGTTAGGAAGAAATCAAGAGCTAATTTTTCTCTTCTTGGAGTTGCAAGTGCATTTTGCCAAGAGAGACACCAGGAGGAGTATTGAATCCTCTCCAATCTCTGCAGTAGGTGGGAAGATTGCAAATGCATTTCCTTGCTCGAGACAGCATCATGCCCATCCTTTTAGGGGAAAGAAATATAGAGTCTATATCTTTTAAAACTAACTGTAATGGTTTCAGTGGTTGTGGTTTTTGACTGTGGATATTTTCAAGGTATTCAGAAGGTCCCAGAGTGAAACTTGTTGATGAAATTTAGTAAATAATTCCAAGTAGTGTTGGGGTGAAAGAAGCCTTCAGGTACCACTAGCAAGGAGACAAGACTGAAATTAGTTTAATTCATTCTTTAGTGCAGCTAATATGTCAATGCAGGTACAGTTCTCAAACTGTAAAACCAGTCTGTTTGTACCTCTGCCAAATACAGACAGATGAATAAAAATAAAATGTACTGTTGATACAGCAAATCTCACTGAGCACAAAGTGCAAACTTATCCCCAGGAGAACAGAAGCACAGCACTATTCTTCCAAAAGTTTTATTTATTGTTTTAAATAACAGGTCAGGTATCTCACACTGATTTTAGTGTTCTCAAGCGTACTGACATGCACCACCTGAAGCTAAACTAAAGGGAAAGAGAATGACTATGTAACAAAAAATAGCAGCCCACCGATTAACTCATCCCTGCTGGGCTGGGAGATTGCGAAAGAAGCCTCCACAGCAAGAACTGTCTCATTAAATCCAACTGGCCACAGGAGATACTACTGAATCCTTTTCCCTCCACATAAATCCATCTTTGCTTAAAATGCTGATGGTTAGCTGAAATATGTGCATTCCTCATTGAAACCCCAGGTTTGCCTGGCTCCCTGGGAAGCCCCTAGATTGTTTCCAGCTCCTGACACCAAGTGATTTACCTACTGCAGAATGGGAGCTTGGGAGCCTGGGAGCCCTGAAGCTGTGCGAGACCAGGGGAGGGATTCCAGGTGGTGTATGCTGTGTGAGCCAGGGACTAGATGGAGAATGCCTTTAGCAGCTGGCACTGCACAGGCCTTCCTCAGCCCTACAATAACAAGTAGAGCTGCATCATCCCAGTGACTCAGGAGCTGGAGGTGTTGAAGCCTGCTGTTGTGGTGGGTTCTGCAAGGTGGGCAGTGCAGAGACTCAGAGAACTGAAAAGAAAAGCTGTCTGTAGAAGAAAAAAAAGTGGATGGTACATTTCCTAGAGTCCTCTGGTAATTTACCTGCTAAAAAAGTATTTGTTCAAATAAACTCCTGTATAATTTTAATTAATACTTTTTGAACCTTTACCAGGGTTTAAAATTAAATTGCATTAGTGCATTTGCCTTCATGCTGGGAGGTTCCCCCTCATGTCCAGTTTGGCTCACAGAACCTTGGAAAATAATGCAGACTTCACCACTTTACTTCTTTTTTTCAATATTTATGGGAACTTGTATTTTCTTTTTCTTTGGAAAGGTGAAGTAATGATAATGGACATTCTTAACACACCTGTCTTTGGGAATGGTATGGTATATGTCACTATAGAAAAGCTACCAGATACTCCTGAATTCAAAATGCATCAAAAAGGTAGAGAAGGCAGGGAAGAAAGGGCTGATACTACTAAGTACTTATGGATGTAAAGTAGTTCTAAAAAACATGTGCTAGTTTTATTCCTACTAACTGTATTCAGAGTTCTAGGGAAATTGTATTTATTTCAATGTTACAAAAAAATGTCTAAAGAGCGTTCATACATTCTAAAAAATGTCTACTGTAAAATGTCTTAAGGTGACACGCAAAGGCTTTGCACTTCTATTCAGCATTTATTAAGGATAAAATTCTTACAATTTGTATCTTAGTTTACAATTTTAGTAAGAATAAATCTATTTTCTACACTAGTGTCCTGGTTTTGTTAAAAAACAAGTTTCTCTTTTAGTGAATTTTGCTTGTCAGCTAAAGCCTTGATATTAGCTGCATTTTCCTGGAGAACCAGATGCAAGTTTCGCTAAACATAGCAATGGAATGCAGAGTTATTGATAAGGACAGATTCACATCTTGCAAGAGGTGCAACGAGAAACAGGTGACCAAGAAACTGACCAACTGTGTATAACATTCCATTCACATGAATACTTCATATAAAAGTGGGAGATCATGAGGATCTCGTCTCTTTGCCCTTCTTCGTCCCTTCTGCTTATGGCCAACATTAGGAGAGGATCTTGCTGGTTGTCCCTGCGAACTGAGGCCTAGTGAGAGACTGAATCCAGCTCCGGTTGGCTGCAGAGTCCAATCCAGGACTTCGGGTGCCAGCTCTGCAGTTGCTGAGACTTTCAAGATTGGTTTTGTATATTTTGTATTATTTTCTCCATTCTTATTAGTAGCATTAGTAAAACATTTTTAATTTTTCCAGCTCTCTTCTCTCTGTCCTTTCCCTCCCAACCGCCTGTCCTGAGTGGGAAGTGGGGAGAGAGAGGGGCAAAAGGGGGAAGTCGGGGGGAGAGGAGGTTAACAATACATCTGCCAGGGTTTGATTGTCACCCCGCAATCTAAACCCTTGACAACTAGGTATTGTGTCAAATACGGAAGAAAAAAATGTTGGAGAATTTTACAGCCACTGGATGTCATTGTTGTTCTTTTAAACCTAAAAAAAAAATAAAAAAATAAAAAAAATTTGAATCCAGTTCAAAGATTTGTATTTGAGAATAAGCATATTCTGTTTCAACATTTTTAATTTTAAATAGCATTAAAAATATGTTTACATAAAATAGTGGACTGTGTTAATACTAATGCATTCCAGGAAGCCAATAGGCTATATTGATATTTCATAACAGCAGCCTAACTCTTGTTCTCTTTGGTAGTTCATCAGTCACTGCAAATTTCAATGTAGTTAATTAACAGAAAGTGATGATCTGGATTGTATAGCAAAAGACAGCTCATTTTATTAAGTGTAGTATTTATAGTTTTTTACATGGCTCTCATTAAATCTCACTTGTGAAAGTTTATATATTAAATAGCAGAAACGGAATGCAGATTTCAGATAGCTCTTTTCATACAGTTGTCTCAAAATGAAGTATTAGTCAAAGTAAGTAACTGCTACCAGGAGACAAATCCAACCACTTGCTCACTTCTGACAGTCATTCTGCAAATAAGTGTCAGAGCCTGACTCAGAGGAAGAGATGCAGCTGCAGCAGTTAGTTCTATGCATGAAAGCAAAGGTGCAATGGAATCACTACTGAATGGAGACAGGTGTGAAAAGGCTAAATCCTCTGCTGAGCAAAACTCTTCCATCCTTTTCTGTTTCAGGCAACCAGGTAAGGCACAGACATGGACAAGACTCCCTTGCAGGGCTCTGCAGCTGCTAAGTGTCCTACAAGAGAAGATTTCTTCTCTGTGATTCCTTACAGTCGCTTCACCCCCTTGCTGTACATCTGCCCAGCACCTGGCCCGGAACTTGGAAGGGTTCTTAATTTCATTCTGTGTGCGCACTTATTGCCCTCATAAGAAAGTAAGACTGAACTACACTCTGCGTACAGTGGGTGGGTTGAACACAGCTGTGCAGCAGACCACTTGTTCTCTTTCTACTCTGTGAGAGTGATGTTGTGTAAAGTATCCAGTCATCTTTTGCCATCAAGTGATTTTGGAATGAAATTATATAATCAAGCAACATAGGAGGGTGAACAGATTTCACTTCACTTCTCCAGAAGTCACTCTGTTCACCTTGAGCATTAGCATTGCTCTGAACTATTGCTTGAGGCCAGCGCTCTCTGCCAGAGCAATATCGTGAGTATTTCATGTCAGGAGAAATCTAGAGAAATGAAACAGTGATGTCACCGGAAAAGAAGCAGCAGGGATCTAGCTTGACAACTGGAGACAGGCTTGCTGTTAATGGATGGGCTGCCTTTCTCACCTCTGCAACTGAGACGAATGTTGGAGGCTCTGACACAGGGTTGATGGAGGAAGGGCAGCTAACCTATCTTAATACAGGTCCAGAGTAACATTTGGATTTGAATGTAGTGGTACCATAACTGGAAGATAAAGTCTGCTGCTTCATTGTGCAGTTGTAACAGCTCTGGTGCCAGAGGGCTTCCGTAGTTCTGCTTGTTCTCTTTTCAGTCCCGCAGAGTTAGCAAAAGAGCTGTGTGTGCTCCTCTCTGCACCATGTATGCTTAGGTTGCAGTAAAAGGTCTGAATTTGCCTTGGGTAGAAATAAATCCATTAGCTTCAGTCTTTTGAAATATTAATGGTAGTGCAGATGTTTCAGCAAGGACAGGCTTGGGCCAGCTATTGTAGTCCATTGCTGTTGTACAGCATAGACACCCCTTCTGAAGTTAACAAGAAGCTCTGAAATGCTTCTTCAGGACAGAACGGTTCTCCATCATGCTCAGTGTATGACTACTCTCTGACAGTACATCACATTGCTGAGGCTCAGTCATCAAATTCAGTCCGATGCGCACCTATGCTTCAAAGGCTGAGGCAGAAGTGATCCATGTGGATTCTATTGCAGGTCCCAGATGTCTGCAAGCTTACAGTAGTGATACCCAAAATGCTTGGGTTTTTTTTTGTTTGTTTGTTTGGGGTTTTGTGTGTGTGTTTTTTGTTTGTTTGTTTGATGGTTTTTTATTTTTTTGTCTGGACTTTGTCTCAGCAGGAACTAGGTACCTAAATGCCTTTAAGGATTTGAGACCAAGATTTTATCTCTAGTTCATGTGCAGCCACTAGAACACTGACAGGAAAGTTTACATCCTCCAGGTTGGACATTATGAGTAAAAGTTACTTTTGTAAGAACTAAACAAGGGCAGAGATTTCCCAGGTTTGGAGAACTTTTTGTTGGAAATAGCAGTTTATCATCATCAGAAGTTTAACAAGGATGGACAAACAAGGTATCTCCATCGAAATAACTGATACTGTAGTAACTGATTATACTGCCAATCTGATGTGCAGATGACACGAGCTGAATACTCTGTCCCCCAGGGGGAGGCTCAGGACCCAGGCTACTTAATTTGGATACTGTGAGCTCATCCATTCACTTTGCATCTCTGTTTCTCTTTTACTGACAGACCAAGGCTTTGTTATCTTTCTCCATCATCTTTGGCAGGCCTTGGGCTTATTCTGAGTTGTAAAGGGAAAAACGAGATCTCGAAAACTTTCGCGGGACAGGAAAACCACTTCCTACCCCATTCTATTTCTGCTTCTAAAATTCTGTTTGGTGGTAGTTTCAATGAACTCATTCTTCCTTTGTGTGCCATATGATCCACAGTTGTTTTCTAAATCACCAAAAGCCATTGACAGGCTATGTGGTTTTGATTTAGGATAAAGATGTTATTTAAAAAAAATCATTAACTCAAAATACAGGAGAAAAAAACCCCTGTGTTTGCCTTATTCTTTGTCTTCAAAAAATGTTATGAGAGCAAAAAACACTTATATCCACAGTATTTATAGATGTAGAAGAACATTAAACAGAATTGTTTATCTTAAATTAAGTAGCTGGCATTGAACTGAAATGAAATGCACAATATACATACGTATTCACATACACATAATATGCACATCTGAACCATGTAGAAACATTTCAGTAACTTTCATAAATAAACAGATCTGCAGGAGAACAAATACATATATATATGTATACATAATTTTAAAATTAAAATTATTTACTGATTCAAATGTTCTGTAAAAGAACAGACCACTGCGCATTTGTATTTTGTATGAATTTTGAACTTTGTAAGTTTTGCCTACTCTTTCAGTATTTATCTAGCTATTTCCCCCCAAATATTAGATTATGAATGGCAGGAAGATGTGCCAGGGGAGGTTTAGGTTGGGCATTAGGAAAAGGTTCCTCATCCAGCGAGTGGTGGAGCACTGGAACAGGCTCCCCAGGGAGGTGTCACAGCCCCAAGCCTGACAGTGAAGAAGAGACTGGACAATGTCCTCAGACACATGGTGTGAACTGTGGGGTTGTCCTGTGCAGGGACAGGATTTGGACTCGACGATCCTTGTGTGTCCCTTCCAACTCAGGACATTGTATGATTCTATGATTCTCTGATTACATTTTTCCAAGGACAGAGGATACTATATTGCTAAAGTACTCACAACTTTCCAGGGAAAAATAAGGAGGAAGATTGAATGCTACAAGCACTCATTGAAAGAATAGTGTTTTCCCCCAGGCCAAATGACATCATCTGACAACAAGAAGCAGGCAAAAATACAGATCAGATCTTCAAACTGAACTTTGCTTTATTCTGGTACAACAAAGCAGCTTTGCAGTTGACTCATATGAAGATCAGAATTTTGGAAGCCTCAGGATGCTGTATATTCACTGACTTGAAATCTCATTCATAAATATCAAAGTGTGAATTCCTAGATACTGAAATGCCACTGGTATCTAATGGGGAGGTGACCATCCATCACTGCCTCTTTAGACAATAATTGGGCACAGGTAGGAAAGATTGCTACCTTTATAAACTTCATCAAGAAAACAAAAGGAAACAGGAAATTCAGTAGTAGATGGCCTAAGAGACGCTGCTGTGCTCTAGTCATCTGTTGGCAATGGTTTCTGTCCATTTAGTGACAGTTTCCAGCCATGTACACTTGGAGGAACATTTGATTTCTAGTATAGTAAGCATTATACCTTACTACAGCTTAGCCAAGAAAATTTTGATTGTTGCTGCCTTTTCAGTTACTGTAATAGGAAAATAGATTAGGAAAAGACACCAGATGATAATCTACTACATTCTCCTACATCAAATGCAAAGTCAGCTACGTATACTGACAGCCATTTTTTCGAATTACTCTTAAAAGCACCAGTGAAGTAAGTATTCTAACTCTCTCAGGGTTTTAATCATAGAATTGTAGAATCATTTTGGTTGGAAGAAACCCTCAAGATCATTGAGTCCAACCATAACCTAACTCTAGCACTAAACCATGTCCCTAAGAACCTCGTCTAAATGCCTTTTAAACACCTTCAGGGATCGTGACTCCACCACTTCCCTGGGCAGCCTGTTCCAATGCCTGACAACCCTTTTCATGAAGAAATTTTTCCTAATATCCAATCTAAAGCTCCCCTGGCACAACTTGAGGCCATTTCCTCTTGTCCTGCCACTTGCTACTTGGGAGAACCAACCAACACTCTCCATTCTACAACCTCCTTTCAGGTAATTAGTAGATGTAGTATGTAGTCAGGGATCCAGTTCTTGTGCATTTTTTACGTCTTTGCATTTCTAGTCACTAAAGGAGAATCCGGGGAGTTTGAGGAAGCAGGTGGTGGGTATAAAAATCAGAAGAAGGTCTAATGCCTTGTGTCCCTTCCATGAAAGGGAAGAAAATACTGTGCCTTCAGCAGTCAGTTCTTTCTGAAGCAAGGAGGGCTGTCAGGAAAAATGCTTGCTTCTGGGTTTTTTTGTTGATCTTCTGGAGTTTGAGTTTTGTAAAGTTGTCTGCTATCACTGCTAATTTATGTTAGCATGCAGTTATCCTTGCTGACCACCAAGAACCTTGTCAGTGCAGTTGTAGAGAGCGATAAGGTCTCCCCTCAGCCTCCTTTTCTACAGGTCAAACAGCCTCAGCTCCCTCAACCACTCCTCATCAGACTTGTGCTCCAGGCCTCTCACCAGCTTCATCGCCCTCCTCTGCATTCTCTACAGTACCTCAATGTCCTACTTATGATGAGGGGCCCAAAACTGAGCACAGTTCAGTTGTTCCTGTGGTTCACACAAGTGCAGGAAATAGTTAAGACCTTTGCCCTTTGCATCTAGTTTTCATATTTCTGTGTATCTAGCTTATGTATCTGAAGACTTTTGCTAAATTTCTTGTAGTCTTCTCTGTTCTCTGAATTAAACTACTGCACCTCCACCACAAGCTGTTCCTCTCAAACAGTGCTCTGACCTTTCCTATCCCTCTTGACATTTGCATCAGCTGGTCCACATATTCCTTAAAATTAAGACCCCTAGGGTGGATGAGACATTATCCAGACATGAGACCCTTAGAGTGGCTGAGACATAAGTACCCAAAGAAGCAGTAGTAGTAGTAGTAGTAGTAGTAGCAGCAAGTGTGTGGCTTACACGTGGCACTCTGTACACATTAATATTATTCTTGCCTTTTTCTAAACATCACAACATCAGTGACTTGTGTTTGGCTGATTAGCTGCTATAACCATAAGGTGTTTTTCAGCAGAACTCTTGCATAGCCTGTCATTCCTCAGTCTGTTCATACAGTTGATTATGCCTAAAAAAGTGAAAAATTTGCATTCAAGTTAGATCAGGTTTGGTTTTGGTTCTTTTGTTTGTTTGTTTGTTTGTGTTTGGTTTTTTTTTTGATTGGTTGGCGTTTTTTTGTCCATGTGGTTTGTTCTGTTTGTTTCCCCCCCTTTACCCCCCATGCACACTCTTCCCAACCATTTCCTTAATTTGTCCATTTTGAATTTTAATCCTGTCTTTCTATGTAACTCACCCTGTATGCAACTGTAGTAAACATGTTTTTGTCATCCACAATATTGGCCCGTATATGTCTACAACATCCTGCCAGTCTGATAGTAAAACATTGATAAATGAAATTCTAATATCAATGGATCTGTGTTGCAGACAATGTTTCCAAAGCTTGTTCACATGGAATCACTGAGGAGAAATGAGTTGTTAGTAGAGTGAAAGTGTGGTGAAGATGTAGGTGATGGTGGGTTTACCCATGTATTCCTATTTTAACTAAATCCACCTGGTATGGTGATGAGCTTGGTTTTTGAACTACAAGATTTTATTAACCTCTCTCCTTTTACTGTAAATCTGATGTGTGTTCATAAGCCCTTTTTGGACTGATACTCCAGATTTTATTGTATTCTTCTCTTCCCTCCCTCTCATGCTTTGACAGAAGTTTATGTGGGAATTGTCAGTCTGAAATTCAGACAGTTCTCAGTTGAGTCCTCTACTTTCTGTCAGATTATAGCCCTTTCAAACCACTTAAGAATTATATGAAGGTATTATTACCTGAATGCTTGAAGCACTGAGTTTGAAGTTCGTGTCTTCACCTTTGAGAACAAAAAATCAGAAACTATCTACCAGATTCATATGCAGAGCTACTAAAATGAAACTACTCCTGATTTATGAGGTTTTAGACGGACAGATATTTGATTCTGTGGAGTTGTCTGTGACTTCATGAGAAACCTTTTCATAACTTGTTCAGTACAGCAGTTCTGCTCATCCTTCAACTTTAATTTTTGATAAGTGAAGTGATCAGATCGTATACAAGCAATGGAAACATCGTAAAGTAGAGTCACCTTAAAATATGTATGAAATAAACTCTACACACACACACAAACCAGTCATTTTCCCCATTGATACACATATACAAAGTGCTGTTATATAATTCTGCATTACACACCACATGACAGCCAGTTATTTTGAAGTGAGAAATGGACAGAAACATAGACAATTTCCCTCCATACATGTGGAAAAGAATCTAGACTGTCCAGGAAGACATTATTTCCTGGTAAAATACTCTATGTGGTTTGGTAATGTATTGAAAAAAACTTCAAAAAGCCAGATGGTTCGCCCTGTTATTTTAATGTTATTGTTTAATGAGTGGCCCAAGAAATGCATTTAAGTAAGCGAATAAAATCCAGTTGTTTCATCATTGTGTTATCTTAAGCAAAAACAAATACATTAAAGCATGCCTGTAATTAAATGTTTTCCCTGTAAGAACTTGGTAGAGTAGTAGTGCCAAATTCTGCAGTGATGTAAACTGGATGGATGCAAAGCAGATGTAACTTCATCTGCTGATTGCAATTGAAAGCTTTTAAAACTTGCTTGGAACATATTTATGCCTTGAGATGCATGGAAAAATGAAGTTCAACTGAAGTTTAAGGAGTATTATCATTTCCCTCCACCAAATCCTTTTCTGTGTTACTGATCTCTGCAGACAAAGGTAGGGTTTTGGTGTCATGTTTCTTTAAAGTTATGTTCTCTTCTTCAGACATACAGTCCTCTATATGCAATATAAGCGGGTATTTAATGTCTTTACTTGTCAGTAAATCCCTCAGAATACCTCACAGTACTCACAACCTGGCAGATGAGTGTTTATCTGCTCACTCACCTATTAGCAATGACTCATACTTGATAAATACTCTGTAGATCTGTTGTTGTTGTCTTACAATGAAAATATTTTTGAACCAAGTTAAAAGCAAATTTAAGATAACTATAGTGCCCATTAATGAAATATCTGTCTTTGGTGATGAACTTGACTACTCTTGACAAGATGAAATATTAACTCAATATACATAGTTAAGCCTATTAAGAGGTTTAGATACTAAAGTGGGAGCTGGTGAGAATTTGAACACAGTTCAAGGTTGTGATGCTTCAGCTCCATTAACTCACTTCTCTCCAGGAAGACTGTGTTGACTAAATTTCATCAATGAAGTTTCCACATCTCTAGAAAATTTTTTTTGTATGTGTTCCAAACTACTGCCATTGGGGGGCCAGAGCAGCTGTCTCCCCACAAGATACCTGGGACAGCCAACTCCAGATGTAAACTAAAGTGTCCCTTCACCTTCTTCCCTCTTTACCTTCTTAATCTGTCTTAATCAATATTGTTAAACCACACCAGCCCCAACTATTGAAATTAGTGCAAAATGCCTCTTCACTTTCACTCATCACTGGAATAGGTGGGATTGAGGCTATGCTCTTAAAAAAGAGCATTCCCTCTGGACTGAGGCACCTCGGTTCTATTCTCTATTCAAGTTCAAATCTTTGTATTTTAGTGTCACAATGGACCTTAATCATAGGGCAAGGAAGGGCCACTCTTCATCTCTCCTGTTGAAACTACTAGCTAAGCTTTCTCATTTCATAACTTCAGAAGAAAAAAAACATGCAAGAGGAACCATTGTCTAGCACTCAGAGAAAAGTCTCAGCAGCAAAGTACAAGTTAGCTGGGCAGCAGGACACATTGCTTTGCTCCAGCTCAGGATGAGGAGGGACTAGAACTCCTACTTTCTATTTCCTAGATGAATGCTGCAGCCACTGGGCAGCAGTATAGAGAGGGTAGCATCAGCATCATCTCTTTCTGTATCCAGAAGGACCAAATCAATCTTCTGTTCTCTAAATAGCAGGTGCAGATGCCTAACACAAGGAGAGGTTCCAGACTGTGAATTTAAGCCTCCCTGAGCAGACTCAGCTTTTGAGAACAACACTCCTGACACTTTCCTCTTTTCTGTAATGACAAGTGTATTTGTCTCACCCATCAGCACTTTCAAAACTTTCTCTTTCTGTAGGCCTATGGATTTTTACTGGTGAACAGAATGATAAACATTGAATGTGGTGAAAATCAGCACTGTAATGCCACAGTCCTGGAAAAAGTGCCCTAAATCCTGCAGGTGGATGTACCCCAATGAATCCCATGCAAACGTGTACTTGTAGCAGTGACTGATGCTGTTTTCTCATGCAGAGCTGCAGTCTGGGGGAGCTCTTTGCAAGACAGAGTTCCCATCTCAGCTAGGTGCAAATGAAAGCTATCTAAAACTAAATATCCTAAATCACAGACAATCTGTAATTTCAGTCAATTTCCTTAAGTCCAAGATCACCACAAGTTGCCTTGGAACTCATAAGCCCATCTGGATTTCACATATAGACATGGTGCCTCTATGAATAGGCAATGCTACCTAGTATTGTCAAGAAAAGTATCCCACCTTGATCGCTTGATAATGAGATGTTATTTTAAAATCTACCTATAAAATAGACCCTCTAAATTTTCTTAGGTTATGTTTCTAGATGTTTGTCACAGCATTATTATATTTTCTAGTGAATTTTCTATAGAATATACATGTTTCATATGATGTCGTTATTTATTATAAGTCTAGTTGGCATATAAGCAAGTACACAAACTATATGCAGTTAGTGTGTGCAATTTTCACTTTTGCTGAGCTACATAAATCAAGAAAATCCTCAAGGTGGCAGCACTGTCTCAGTTTTTAAACACACCAGACACTCAAGCTATTAAAAAAAAAAATAAAGGACCTGAAAACAATGCACCACTAAGGTGAACCTTCTTTTGAACTATTTTCTGCACACTGGTGTACAAATTCCTTATTAATCAACCTTATGGTCTTTCCTCTGGGCCTGAAAAATTTCAGCCTAAAAGCATAAGTGTCATCAGCTATCCTTAAACAAAGGCTAAAAAATAGAATTATATAACTAAAATAACAGTGATGCTTGTTCTTCTACCCAGACATGAGAAAAACGTGTTTTGTGGACTTTGTGTAATAGCTGGGTACATGCACCTAAACTCATCTTTCAAATCCTCCTGAATATGGCTCTGATTACTTAATCATGCACTCCTGCAGTTGTGTTCATAGTTGCTGCTACTTCTCTTACCTCAGACAAATGGTCTGGTTAGCAGGGTGCAACAGAAACACCATTGCATTAGGCGCAAAACCTCACCACACTCCATGTTATTTTCTATACCCATCTTATGCACTAGTTCTTTGCTAATCTAAGTTGTCTGCTAGAGTTAATATTGTTTAAATACAGTCCTAGCTAATTCAGTTTTAGCCATAATGAATACGGGGACTGAAAGTGTGCAGTATCCTGCGCTCTGTTTTGTTGAACTAATCCTACAAATTGCTTTGGGTGTTGCAAGAGAGTTTTTTCTCATAAATGTTTTTTATTATCACTAACATGACATCATTTATAAATAAGAAAAACTACATATAGACACCAACAAAGATGAAAACAGCTGGAAACTTCCATTGTTTTGCTTTTAACAATATATCATTTGATACTCAAATCATCCAAAGTTCTACCTAACTAGTTTTCAAGTTAATCTGTCAAGTTACCAGTCTAGAGGTGATACATATTCTAAAAATAATGTTATGATTTATAAGCTGCTGGCTGGTCTACTTTTATTAACAAGAACCAAGCTGCACATTTAGTTACCTTGATGCTAATGTCAAGGATTGTTATTAAGCAAATTGCTCTGTTTAAAACATCAAACAGGCATAAAATTTAAAACATATTCTGTTTTTCAGTACTACAGGTGAATAATCCAGTCTGAGAACTTGTCTGGCCCAAATGTTTTTAAGAAAGCATCATCGATATTTCTTGCCTCCATATGCTTTTAAGAAAATGAGGATTGAAATTGACTTTTAAATTTATCTTTTTTAAAGATGATTCCATTTCAAAAGGGCTTGAAAGCAGCAGATAACATTTAGCAGTAAAGGCTCAGGTGGAAAATCATCAGTTTGGTATGACAGTAGTCAAATTTTTACATTTTCCAGACTTTACATTTGTGAGGGTTATCTTGGACAAAGATGCAAATTCAGAGTTAGTGTTCTTCTCTACCTTAGAAGTTGTGAGTATTTTAACAGAGCTCATGTCTAAAAACCGTCTTAAAGATGGACAACAGCTGGGAAGACACAGCTTGATTAAAGATGGGAAGCATAAAATCGGGCAAGAGATCTCGTGTTTGAAGACATTACTAACATGGTAGATAAGGAGAAATCGGTAGATGTTAATATACGGTTTCGTTTCTGAGACACATTTGGCAACCTCTCACATGACTAAAATAAAGACCAGATTAAAAAAAAAAAAGGCACTAAATAAAAAAGTAGTAAAAAAGGGAACAATATGAAAGACTCATTTGGACAATTGCTTGAACAACAACTTGTTTTTTTATCTATGTTTTTTCCCCACTGAAGGTCTTAACACATTGCAATATATAGAAAATTAAATGTTAAAACATTATGAGCTACCTGTTCTACTATCACATAAAGCCAAAAAACAAAAAAAAAAAAGCAGGCAGATATAGTCTGTGACAATTCTCGACTACAAATGACCTCTTGACAAATATTTTTCTGGTCTACAAGTTTCTCCACTACATTTTTCCCTTAATAGAAAGAATAAATTACATGGGAGGCACCAAGCTCTCCAAGATCCAAGTTCTTAGCCATATTTCATAAGTTGAACCTTGGGGGTCCTCAAATGCTGGAGGATAACAACCACAGAAACACGTACATGGACATGAGAATTACAGTGTCTTAATAAAGCAGCATGTTTATACTTCATTCCTTCTTGTTCGACTGATGAATAAGAACAGTTTTGAGGCAAAGAGGCTATCTGGAAAGGTACAAAGGGTAGTTACCCCATCACTCTAGGAGGTAATTAAGACACAGGTTCTGTTTTGTAGAGGTCTATGGGACTTAGTTACCTAAATCTCCTGCAGACTGGGCCAAGCAGCTGAATTACTTTTGAAAGAAACCTGTACTCTCCAGATGTTTTTAAAAACAGACTCATGATTTGTTTTGCACTAAGGAAAAGATATGAAGCGTTTTGCTTCCACTGGTTACTCTCAGAATAACATGATATTCTGCTGGAGAAGTTCCAGGTTTCTGCAAGGTTTTACTGTCTAATGAGTAGTTATTTTGTGCAAACAAGGGTAAAGGTACTGAAAGATCTTTGGTTCATGTACCTCTCCAATTGTTCATGCTAGAGAAAAATATTTATTTTTGTTAATTCATTATAGGTGTGGGTTTTTTAAATTTCTCTTTCTCCTTTCCAACTCACTGAGGGGTTCTCTGAAAATCACACAAAATTCCTTCTATATTTCCTGTTACCTGAGGTCATACTTTCATTTATAAGAAAAAAATGCAGATTTTGCCTACACTAATGTAGGGCATAGGTGATGATAATTTTCTTAACATCAGCTATTTCACTTTGAAGAGATGTGGAGCACAACCTATTAGTTTTTGTACTACACAGTATTATTACAGCTTTTGGGGTGCAAGAGGAGCTTGTACATGGGGGATAGAAACAGTCAAGATTGTAAAGAAATAAGATTACCAGGTAGCTACTGAAATTCTAACACAAATACAGACAGATGAAGTTCACATAAACCAGAGTGTCAAATGCATCTTAACCTAGTATTCCTTGCTGACTTTGTGCAGTGTGCCTGTAATCAGTGCCAAACTTTGGTTTGGTATAAGTAGCTTAAGAGGGGCCAGAAGTACAAGATCTCACAATGCTGAAAGAGAAAGAGTATTAGTAACAGCAGAACCCCATGTCTAGGTAAGGCAAGGACCAAAGTGGAAGCACATGTAGCTTTGTGCCACCCTGGTTTGGAGCACTCAGAGAGGCCCAAACCAGAGTTGTCTCAGAACTGTTGTAACGCTTTGTTGACTGTTTTAGCTATCAAGAATGACCGTGACACAAACATATCTCAGAAATGCATCTTTGTCTGGAAATTCCCTTCATATAACATAACCTACCCACTTTTCTTAACATCATAGTCATGACTAATCAAAAAATGTTTGGGAAAGTATTTGCCTGTCTGGAAACACTAATTATTCAAAGTATAAACCTAATGGACTCATATCTGAGAAACAGAATCGCCCTGTAAGACACACTTGAATATGGGATTCTCATGTCTCAGACAAGTGACCTAGCACTGAACTACTAGATTTTCTTTTATAGATAAAGAATCAAATAAAATTCCAGTATCTAGAAATTTTAATGAAATATTTTTTTCTTGTATGGAAAATGGCAACACTTTTTAATCTCATACCACTTGGTTGAAAAATGCCAAATCCTGCGGTAATACTGCAAGCATCTTCCCACAAGTAACTGACACTCCTTGTCCCATTGTGCACTCCGCTCTCCCGTCCTGCTGAGATACCTTATAAGTCTCTCCTGGGCATGGCTTCCATTCTTCTCCCCAAACATGTTATTGCAACAAACAGGACAAAATAATCCATGCACGGCACGAATAGGGGGCTTTCAGAATTGTGTAAATAATGTTAGGTGCATAAATGTACAATATTTTTAGAAATGAATGATCCATTTATCTAACAGTAAGGATAACTTTTATTCAGGAAGATGAGGGATATTTGCTTCTGCTGAAATTTCATCCTGCTTATTCCCTCAGCAGGATTTTCCTGTAATACTTCTTAAAGTAGAAATAATTATGGATTTCTTCTACTTGTTCTGCAGTGACATTTTTATTTTTCATTTCTCAATTTTGCCTCCTGTGCAGCAGGCGCTTCACCTTCCACTCCGGAGGATTGCCTAAAGGCTTTTTCATTTAACTGCTGCTACATGCCGGTGCACAAATTGCCTGGCAGGGATGATGTGGAGTGATAAGGCCTCCATCCTACAGCAGGAGATTTTTCAGCTACCCAGCTTCTTAGACCACATAGAGCCTGGCTGGACACACTGGATATGGGTCCGATTTTTGCAGCATGATGTACTGCTTCAGAGCAGTGGAATTAGCTCAAGATTATAATAACTAGAAATTATTGATGGTGAAAATAAAGTGAAGTGGCACTGTCTGCTATTTCTGTTTCCATGATCTGGACCCTCACAGCTCCAAATTTCTTTATTTTTTAAAAAAACTCTTCAGATGTTGATTTTTTGCAGAGAGTTTTGAAATATCATTTTGACACCTGAAACATAACACATAGAGGATGCAAATGCATGAAATCAGAGAAAGTAACGTCACAAATCCTACCTGGAATCTTGATGTCCTTTATTTCCCCCAAAGCCTCCTGTGGCTGCAAAAGTTGTGCTACCATAAATGTCCAGAAAATATGTCAGTTATCTTCCCTGTAAAGCTGATCCTAACTCACAGACAAAACTGTGAGTTTACTGCTCGATACCTACCCTGAAAGGTTTTGGTTCATCTCAGAACGTAGCCAGATGTGTGCTGTACGGTGCTGTGCCTGACATGGTTTTGGCTATAGCAAACCTTCCAGAAAGTGTCCAGGCTTCACGGATAGGAGAAACCTTATGGCTTCATAGTTTGCCCCCATAATTAAGAAAGCAATTGCTAAAAGCACTGCCACTGTGTCTCAACATGCCTGGCATCAGCTTCCTCCACTGCTTTTTTTTTTTTTTTTAACAATCTTTTTCCCTGGTCTAACAAATTCTTTAGCATCCAGGGGTTTTTGCCTTTTCCCAAACAAGTGTTTCTGCATTGTTATCAAGTCACTCTTCAGTTTTCTTTTTAGTGTGACCAACGGACTCTGTTTTACAGCCAGTAGAAATTGCATCTTTTCCTTCACCTTCACGAATACATTGTCATCACTCTTCCACATAAGTTTTTCAATACCTCTTAAAACTGGAATTCTATACCAGCTTTCTGTAACATGCTGAACATGGTGCTGACATGTGACCATTTTGATTGAATTAATCTCTGGCTTCGCTTTTTTAAGAGATGGCCAGACAGGGAAAAGGTTCTATGCTGGTCCCACCTCCAAGTAGTGACCTTTAACACTCATCTGCAATGTTCAGCTCCTTAGAAAGGTGATGAGGCCTGGGTTCTGGTGGACCTTGCCCAGACTAGAAATCTATAATTGTTTAATTTAATATACAAAAAACCAATAACAGTGGAGAATGCTCTGGGGATCAGTGTTTGGAATCCTTTTCTTTTACCTTATCCAACATAGGTCTAATCAATATGCTACAGAGTAAAGGCATAAACTACCTACTCTTCTTCAACTCTGGCATTCACTTTAGTGTGCTAGCATGCTCCAGCAGAGGAAAGTCTTTTCTCCTGCACTGAGAAGTTATGGCAGTATCCTACAGAAAGGAGTTTTTTGAGCCCATTAACCTAAAGGAGACCTGCCTAGATCAAGACACCTGCTTGCTGGGCAAGTGTCTCGGTTATATCCATTAAAGACTCTGGAAGAATGAGCTCATCTTCACTGTTTATCTTAAAACATCATGCTAACTTTTGAATAGATAGAAATGCCTAAAAAATATCAAAGAAACAGTTCTGAGAATTTGAGGGAAAAATGGGAGTTCAGGCGTTCCTCTTGTGTGCAGGCATTCCCTGTTAGCCTCATAGAGGCAGATGTCTGTATAACATAACCTTTCCAGGCTTTGCTTTAATGATACTCAATTCTTCCCCACTGATAGACTGGGAACCCATTTCTTTGAGGTTATTTCTTTTCTTTGAGACACCTTCCAAAGGAAAGGTGTCTTTTGCATATCTTCAAATGACATTTCAGGCCTTCTTGTATCTTACTCTTAGTCTCTTTAAGAACTTTTTTTTTTTCCCTCTTAGTGTAATGATTTCAAGATCACTGGTCCTCCAAGCAACCACAAACATCTAGTAGATGAATCTGTTATGTCTATATGAGATTCAGAGTGGAGTTAGTTTAGATGTAGTCATCTATCTTGTTGCATTATAAAATTCTGAGCTCAAACTGACAACCCTCTAAAAGATATTTCCAGATAGTAAAGACAGGTGTTGAAGGAATAAATGATCTTTTTCTCTTATTTGATTCAGGTCCTCCACTAAGCCCCATCTTGGGCTGCATTAGTTAATACATGAAGCCACATGCACGCACGAAACAGGTGATGGCATTCCCACAATAAATGTCCAGCTCAGCACCTCATTTTGTGCACACTATGCTCCCCGAGCAAATCACGACCATGGCTTTTAACTCTCTAGGTGTGTGAACTGCCTAATTAGGTTTCAGAAAATGCCAATTACACAAAATTTCCTTTCATCAGTCAATCAGTCAGAACTCTTTTTTTTTTTTTTCCCCACTGTTCAGACCTCTAGGAATAATAGCAGTCATTACAAATCTTCTTCATTTTATGGTCTTTTCCATCTTGTGCTCAATTTGTTCACCACATGCTGAGTTAGACTCATGGTTACTTTTTTTTTTTTTTGTTAGTCTGATGCTCTCATGGCTACTTCTGATCATTTTACAGTATGATCAACTATCATTGTGATCAGATGTAATCCATACTGCTTGCTGCATACCGTTCCCCTGGAATGTGGCCCAGTGGTCCTTAACTGCCATTTGATGTTCATGATTGTCTGTTTTTGTCTCTCTATTGTGCATGGTATTCATGCAAATCATTAGTAGCTCAAAACTCTTCCAAAATTCCCACAGTCATCTTTTAACCTTGCAGTTCCTAGTGATGCATTTCTTTTGGTATCAGTGTATTGTCATCTGTACTGACTGACAGACAACTTCATAACCCCTTCCAGTCTTGCAGTTGCTGTTCATATTTGCATTCCATTAGACAACATGCTATCTGGTTACCCTGATTTGCACTGCTGATTTATTGGCCCAGTCTTCTTACTATGCTGCTAACAAGAGCTAAAGAAAACAATTTTTGGAAAGCGTCGATAAGTTAAAAATATTTTAGGTTATCACAAAGGTGTCTACAAATTAAAGTCAAATTTATTGAATAATTTAGTGAAAAGGAAGAATATAGATTAAGTCAATATACAAGTGCCAAAAGTGCAGGAAGGGAGAGACTTCATTCATCTCATTGATCTCTGCCCCAATTGTAAGCACTGTAAGCATTTAATTTTCCTTTTTCCTGAAGGGATTAGAATTCACATCATGGTGTCAAGCATCATTGTGCTGTTTAGCATTTTGTATAAGGGCTCCAACAAGAGGGCAACCTCAGAATATCATATAGCCTGCAGTGGTTAAGGCACTCAGCTGGGTGGAGAAAACAGCAGTACATATCTGTCTTTCTGAGCAGGGACAGGCATTTGAATGACAGTGTCTGACCTCCCAGCTGTGTGCTCTAACTAGACAGAATTGCAAGGTAGGTTCCTGTCATGCAAGCTTGTGGGGGTTGTTCATGTCTCATTATGAAGCATTTCTAAACACACATTGGAGTTCTGAACTACTTCAGCTAGATCTCTTCCAGATCTTCCTTACCAGTGCTTTTTGGGTTTGTTTTTTTTTTTTTTTTTTTTTTTTTTGCTTGAAGCTGTCTCTTCCAAATATAAAAAAAGATAATAACTTATTCCTTATTTTCAAAAATTTTACACAGATGAAATATATGTTATACAGGATGGAATGTGTAGTATTCTGCCCTCTTTCCGACATGTGCTGGTTGTGCCTCATTAACAGATAGATAATCCACTTCAGAAATGCTGCTGTACGTTGTCTTGCCACTTGTGGTGAACTTGTCTGATTTTTTCTCTAACCTCAGTACAGTGACTCTAATTATTAGACTCTTAATTGTTCCCTAAAAGCATCTACAATATTTTTACAGGTTTTAGGGACTGTCTTTCAAAGTCTTTGGACTGCTATCTAAAGACTGACCAGCTGATTGTCACCTCAGGCTTAGTCAGGACAATGCAGAGTTCCCACTGTAAGAATAAAAACTTTGTCAACATGATGTTAATTTTTTCAACAGTACAGAGAAAGAACAATGATAGAGAAGGATGTCAGTAGCTTACTCACATAATATAAACTTTTACTAGATGTTGATTTACATATTTTCATTCTACCCATTTCTTTGTACAGAACTTGTTTGGCTTCATTCCAGCAGAGGAAAGTACAAGAAAAGAAAGATTGCTTTACCCTGGCAAACACACACTACCAACAGGTACACAGCAGCTGTTCAATCTTAGCATCAAGATTACAGGGACACACACAAATCTCAAGCAGCAATACTTATTTCAATGCTGGTCACAGTGCTCTTACACAATATGTTATAAATCCTTTCACAGTCAGCTCAGATAAGATGAAGGCATTTTTTTTGTTGGTTTCCACAGATAATTCATTTTTCTTCTGAAAATTAAGGTAGAAGGCTAAGCTACCTAGGTTGTTAAATTCCATAGGCTTAAGTAACTATATATAAAAAAAATCATTGATTTTTGCCTGTCGTTAGAATATCCAACAACTCATCAAAATTATAGCAATCAATGAAACCTTCATGGACAATTTCTACTTTTCAGTCTCACGCAAGCACAAAATAATTCAACAATATGACTGTTTGACAAGTAGCTCGATGACTACCAGACTACTGAAGTCTTCTTTCCTCTACCTGAATGGTAGTATCGGAGCCATGCAAATGCCAAGTTAAGCATTTCCCTGTCTGGGCTAGTTACAAGAGCTTTCTCCCACACAAGCTGTCCTGACCTTCAATAACAATGGAATTCACCCACCATGTTCCGTCCTCACTCTCATTCCAGTCCCCCAATCTAAAAGCCATGTTGACATCAGAAACAATGCCATATTATATACTCACTGACATGTTTTAAAAATAGAACTACACTCACCATTACCCTCTTGGTGTTTAACATCATGATAGATGGGCTGTTAATCTGTGAACAAAACACAATCAAACTGGCCATGGCAGGTGGAAACTACAGGCAAATGTATCATAGCTCCTGTCAAGGTACTTTCTAAAGAAGTTTTCTGCTCTACATTCGTTGCAAGATCTGAGAACGCAACACATAAACACTGTCCTACCCAGTGGTGTAGTTTAGGGTGCTCAGCCAAGTTCCCCACTCAGTGACTGGAGAAGTTCTGTCACCCAAGAGAGATGGGGGCAGAAAAATAGGAAGGGAGCTGCCTAAAAATATATCCAGGTAGAAATTCTGAATAAAATAATACACAAAGGCACTGGTAATGTCTAATCTCTTCAAACACCTTCAGGTGCTTTCCTCTAGACTTACTAGCCACGCATATTAGATTTGGTAGGAAAATTTGAGGTTCTCTATCCTGAATCTTTTTTAGAGTTAGGCACCAAACAGGTCACCCTTTCACAAAAAATTCCTTCACAAACCCCAAGAAACAAATAAATAAAGAAGAATCCTAAAGACACGAAGTACCCTTGGGGAGTCCCCAGTAGTTTGGTGATCAGAGCACTCAGCTCAAGGGCTGCTGATCTGCCTTCAAGCAAACACCTGCCTGTTTTGAACCAAGACAGCTCATTCCTCAGTAGAGTGCCTTCACCACCAGATTATTGGTTGTATAGGGGTATACCCAAAAGATGCACCCCAGTGATGCAAGTTAAAATATTATTTATAAATAAACATGCATTGTTTAGAGCTTGGAGCCTGTGTCTCTTAAATCAGCATTCTACTAACTTTAGGCATTAAACTTTCACAATTTTTTTTATCAAGATGATTTAGTAAATGGTCAGCATTTATACCAGGGAATTTGTCATTGGCTTTGCCCAAGGATCTGCTCTTCAACATGCAATGCTTCCAGTGTTCACATATGGACCAAAAAAGGGTGAGCACTGCAGTAATATCAGCATATGGCAGTGAAAGCTAAGTGAATTGATGGAAACTACTGAGTGAGTAGGTGATTAAATGGAAAATTAAATTCAATGCCAGTGCATGCAAAATAATGCACTGATGTAAAAATAACTGTAAGCATGCAGACAGAGACCAGGCAATGGACAATTAGATACTTCCACTCATGAAAGGGATCTTGGAGTCACTATGGGTAGTTTTCTGACTTTATCAGCTTGGTGTTCCTCAGTAGTTCAAATAGCAAGCAGGGTGCTAAGAATTATTACGAAGAAGGAATAGACAACTAAGTAAAAAAAAAACAACAACAAACAAACAACAAACTTTAACACTTCTTGGAGTTATGGCTGCAACATATCAAACAGGATACAGTAAAAACTGTACAGAGAAGGATGAAAGGGATGACAAGAAGATAAGAAGAAATTAAACAGACCAGAACAGTTCAGTCTGGAAGTGACTCAACTGAGCAGACAATAGATATGAGAAAATAATATAATATCCTGAATGCCAGAGAGAAGATAAACGGGAAACAATTATTCGATGTTTCACATAGCTCAGGATGTGGAAAACACAAAATGAAATGATCGGATAGCACGTGTAAAGGAAACCAAAGGAAGTTCTTTTTGCTAAGTAAAAATCACATGCAAAAAATACAAATGAGATCAAAACAGATCAAAATCAGGAAACAAAACTTGGACAAGGGTTATTAAATGTCATGATCCTGATACCACTTGTGGTTCCACATATCTTGCAGGTTAGGAACTACAAGTGACTATTAGGGCAAAGTCACTTTGTACTTCCACTGTTCTCTGATGTGTCCCTTGCTGGTCACTGTCCCAAAGATAGTTGGATTTCTGCCCTTATCCATCATGGTTATTCTCATGTTCTTTTATATTGTAATAAATTCTTGATTTTAAACAACAAAGCAGCTTCTGCAGGTAGAGAGCCAGTAAAGTATTTGTAAGTCCAATGCTTGGCTCCGTCTCCTGTGATATGGGAAACTTTTTCAGAACAAGCTACATGTCAGATAGAGGAGGAATTCAGGCATGGCTATCTCCTAGCCAAGGCAGGTATACTTTGGATGCTGTAGTGCCTTCTATAGATTGCTTTAAGCAGAAACAGGTTATAGTCATATCAGCTACATAATGAAAGAAAATTGTAACAAGTTCTGTTACACAGTTTGCTGGAAACAAAAAAAAAGTGTTTGACTTAAAATGTAATACCTTGCTTTTTAAACTTCATTGGAAAAATGTTATTTTATAGGTTTTTTAAAAACAAGTAGTAACAGTAAAAATATAAGAAACAGCTGATATTTGTATGCACTCAAAATTAAAAGCTCAGTAACTTCTAAGTTGTGTTTTTTTTTTTTCTTTCTTAGGCAGAAAAAGAATCACTGTTTTCAAGTTAAAATAGGAAAGAAATAATAGAAACAAGAATCTCATTCACACGATAAGCTTCTTCGGAAACTTTAATTGAGATTACAAACTCAAGAAAAAAAAAAATCATATTATGCTTCCGAGCTGAATTAATTGGATTACTGTTATTTGCTTTCAGTTGAGCTAATGGTGCATGACTTTTTTGTGCCTCTTTATTGTTGGGCTGAAAAGCTCCACATTGTAAAGCTCATTTTTTTTACACAAATATTTAATTTAACTAAAAACTCATACCAGAAAAATATTAGAATATTTGGTATTTTTAAAAATACAGATACAGAGAAAAATACAATAAAAAATAATATATATATCTATCAGAAGCAATTGTATGTGTCTGGAGTGATCAGTCACATAAGACTTGTAAGGAATTTAGTACTGTGGAAACAAATTGCAAAAAAGATCTGAAATTATTGTCAGAAATTATTTTGGCAAATAGTTAAGAGAAAAAACTGTCTCCAGAGAGCACGGCTGGTATGGAAATTATTTGCTAGCCAAATGTTGCTGAGCAAATAATTCAACAAGCCTCAGTTCTTTGGTTAATGACATCCTTTGAAAATTTTGACAGTCATATGTTGTTTGTAAAATGTATATTGAATTGAAAGTTAGAATCCACAAAAATAAATACTAGGAATAAATTGATCATACATCTAATTATTTTTGTTTTACCATATATTTCTTACCCATATTTCTTACAATTTCCCTTTTTATAGTTGTCAAAACAATCCATCTCGGCTGAAACATGATATGAAGAATGTGTCATGCTACTTCTTAATGTGGGTGGAAGCTTCTTTCTAAAGCATAGTGAAAAATGTGTGGGTTTTGTGGTTAATTTTGTTAGTGTCAATAATCTTCCCAGTGATGGACAAAAATCTATAAAACAAAGAGTTTAACTTAATTATCCTTAAATAACTAGGGTGTCTCTAAAATGTAAACAAATACTCTTCTGTGGCACTGCCTTTACCACAGTATTTCCTAAATTTAGCATGTATGTATACCACAGGACCATATTCATACCAATGTTTACTTTGTAATATGGCACATTCACTATGTATTTGGAAAAAAGAACTGCAGAGTTGAGAATGGATAAAAAAATATGGTGAGAGACTGAAGCATGAAAAGAAAATCAGGCTGTAATTTGAGAACAAAATATAAAATGTGAATTTAACTGCAAAAATAGCACAGCACCATGTGAATAACACTGTGGCCAAATTACTCCAGGGTGGAAGGTAACACAGAGATCTCTCTGATAAGTGAGGTCGGATCCTGCAGAAGGCATTTGGATTATAAGGGGTTTAGGTGAGGCAGAATGTGCCAGGAAGAGAAACTACAGCAGCTTCACCCTATTTTAAGCATGTATGTTTAGCAGTTGTCAAAATATCTCCATTGAGTTTTGCAGTCCTGAATATCAGAAGCAAGCTCTCAGCTAGTGGCAAATGTATCATGGAATGAGTCATCTGCAGCACAAAGACTAATTCAAACTTTAAGGACTGGCAAGAGAACAGGTTTTCATCCTCAAAACCCACCTCTCAGAGTGTAGCAACCATTTCAACAGTTTAGAACTCTCAGTTTCCCTGATATGCTTTGGAAGTAGTTCTTACAGGGCTTGGCGAAGAGCCAGAAATCATATTCGGTAGAAGATTCTGGGGAAAAAGAAAAGCCCTTCTACCTAAGTTCGGATATAGAATCTCACTGGAAATTTTCCATGGAGAGGAACATCTCAACATTATTAGTATTTATGTAATCAAGACTTTGTTTTGAAAATGTCATCTCAGTTACAGTTTCCAGCCCTTCCGGAACAAAGAGAGCTTGGCACAGGGTGGGAACCGGAATACTCAGGTACTCAGACTCTCAGCTTTGTGACAGGAAGACAGAAATCCCAGGTATTTCAAGGAGCACCCTAGGTAAGCTGAGTGGATTTCAGGTTCAGCTCAACAGGAATCCTATTGCTGTTTTTTTTTTTGAAATTTGTGAAAACATTTTTGTTTTCATGAAACATTCTGGTTTTCAGAAACTATCACTTTTTAGTGAACCTTGTTTCATCTAAAAGTCCCATTCTGTTCTAGAGATAAGGACAATAATATTTATTTTGGACTACTGGAATAAAATACTATTTCTGTTTTGTTTTGTTTTTGTTTTTGTTTTTTTTTGTTTGTTTTGCTTTTTGTTTTTGTTTTGTTTTGTTTTGTTTTGTTTTCCCAGAATTTTACTTGGGCTATGAATTGCGAGTCAAATTCCCATAATTTGTAGCTAATAAATCCTGCTCCTTCGGGGGAGTATAGAGCCATCTCCTCTTAAGTTTGCCATTACAGATGCTTCTTCTTCACATCATTTTGTCAGATGAAGAGATATACCATGTTCATCCTGCCTGAATTTCTGCTTTTTCTGTTAAAAAAAAGAGAAGCAGGCTAACAGTCTATGCCAAAGCAACTGGTTTAGTTGCTTTAGTAGCAACTGGTAAGGCTTTATATTTCCCTTTCAAATTCTCTAGCTCTTTAAAACTTTTGGTAACCAAATTTCATTGAAGTCAAGTTTTTGTTCATTCCTAAATTTTATCCATCCCACATCCAGAATGATTTTAGAATATTCACAATATGGTCATGCTAATCATTCTGATTTACAGTGCTCAAACAATAACCATGTTAATATAATTTTACTCTTTTTCCTTTAAATTTACTCCCTCTGTGGGTCCTCCAGAGATCTAAAGCTATGATACATTTGAAGAAAGGCAGGTGAACCCATCTGAAGTTTTTAAGCAGGAAGTTTAAATTCTGAACTTTCTCCTGGAGGTTGTCTCTCTTTTGGTAACATGAAGGAGAATCAGATATTACTTTATATGATCTAAAAGTATCTTTGTGTTATATCCATATACAAATGAGAAGAGAAATAATTTAGTTGTATTCACTTCATGGGTTTAGAGTTGCTAAGACTAAGATTTGGACACAGGACAGAGGCTCTCATTCTCCAGAGAGATGTGATAAACATGCCTCTAATGCTGAGACACCAAGCACAGAATCTAGGATAAATAGTCCATAGTCATGGTCCTCTCTTTCCATAAGAAATAATTATGAGAGACATTGAACTGGCTATGAAACAGTAATTTGTACAATTCTAAATGTTACATCCCTACACCAGGACCTGAAGAGCCTTTCAGAGGCTTTATTTCATGACTGCATGGTATGACATGAGAGCAAAGCACTCAGGCAGCAAAAATTGACGGGGTCTCACTGAAATCATGGGAGCTACTAACTGTCACATGGATAGACCACCCTCCCTGCCCTTTCTTTCTCCTTTTCAGCAGAAAGATATTTGAATGATGCTACCCAAGGGCTGCAACTGGGAGAGCGAAGCTAGCTGGTGGGCACATGTCTGTGCCCAGACAGGGCAGCAGCTGAGCTAGCAAGGGTGTGTGTTTGGTTTTATGTGGCCCTATTGCCACCAGCTTGAGTGACAGCCTACCATTGCCTCGGCTGGCCAAGGTAGCAGGTGCTGTAGCATTGCTTTTGTTATTTTTGCAGTTATTTTTGTTGGCTGTAAGAATGGCAGCTGCTCAGCTCGCCAGAGCAGAGGTAGGGGCATAACTTTGCTGCTTGTCTAAGGTATCTGACATGGCACAAAAATTACTAGTATTAGTAGTACAGCACTGTCTTTTGCCTTCATACCACCATTACTAGATAAAAGGACCCAAAGACAAAAGTCAAGATAGATTTTTGCATAGTATTGATTACATCAAATACAAAACTAAGCTGAATGCTCAAATGCCCCTAGCTATCATTTTTGTTCATTTGTTCTTCTATTTACATGGACTAACAGCCTAATGTTTTCTCTTAGTTAGCAAATGGTGCAAATTATGTAATATTTGATCATGATTTATTTTCTCAATTTGGACTCCTTCTTTTATACACAGATTATCCCAAGAGGCCATTTACAACCATGATTCTATGGACTATAATCACAGCTCTAGGAATGCTAACATGAACTCTTCTCTACTTTACACTGAATATTCACCAGCATCTGCTATGGGATTAATATAAAAAAATTTTGCCACACATGGTAGCCAATTAACAAACAATATGTTGATATAGTTTGGGGCTATCCCTTCATCTTCCATGCAGAATCTGCTGTGGAGATATCTCGAGGGGTTTAAATTGCAGTCCTCAGTTTCTCAATTTACATTTGGCCTTTCATTGACTCTTTCTGTCTTAACAGTACACTTTTTAATTTGTATACAAATATTACATGGATTTTAACCAGGATTTCCTCTTCTGTTCTTTGTTTAAATCTACAAGGATGAGCTTTGTTTCTTCCAACTGGATGTCTTTAGATTAAAATTGTTCTATTAGTAAGGTAGGGTACACAGTAATGAGTACTATTTTCTTGAATTTGAGCTGATTTTTCTTTCTTCTGCATTTATAGTAGAAATATTTTATATTTTATGTAAACATTGATGTTTTAAAGCTCAGTAATGCTGCTGCTTATTTAGATTTCATTTCATTCAAATGAAATACAAATATCCTCCTCTTCAGATCTAGTTTGCCTGAACCACATTTTTTACTATGTCAGTTTAAAGGTTTATTTTCAAATTCCTTTTTCTATGATGCCAATAAGAGTAGATTGTTACAGTGATGTATTTTTAAGCATTGAGGTTTGTATAATTTTCCATTGCCTCCCACTGCAACATCGACTGTATCATTTATTCCAGTTTTCAAGTTTTTGATTCACCAGTGTCTTCCCTCCACTCTCCCTCCTACACAAGTAACCTTTTGACTTGTGCAAAACTACAAACATGCCCAAAGGTAGGCATATACTTGTGCACACCCGAGATTTAAGTTCTCTCACTGGTTTTGTCAGGAGTTAAATGTGCCAAGAGCTAAGAGTATCAGATTCTTATTAAAAAAAAAAAAAAAAAAAAAAAAGCAGCCAGCTATACATGCGCTATTTAAATGTAATTGCACTCATTGTGGTAATGGGAACATGCTTGCTTCCTTTTCAAGAACTGCAAGATTGAGAATTGTTTCCTTTGCCTCTAACAATTTAAAATTTAGGCACTGGATATAATATAGTGCTCATTTTACAGTTAGTAAAGAGGCAAGTGGAGATGCCAGTTCGCTGATCTTGATACAGGTGCTGTAAGAGGTGAGATAAATGGTTTTTCATGTTTCTGTACTGCTCCCTATAGTCTCTAGGCTTGTCATGCCTGCTGATTTACTCTAACCTACTTTTCTACTGCATTGTTTTTCCTCTACCAAAGTAAATGGGATTTTTTAATATATTTTTTCCTTTAGATTTTAAACCCAGCCTCCTGTGAGTAAAATAAATTAAAAAGTGAGTATTGCATAGGCATGTTTTGGCACAATATTGATTGTATATATAATTCTATACCCCTAATTAACATCAAAATTAAATTTTGCTTAAAATTTTCCATCATAAATGAGTCCTTGAATTTAATAAATAATCTGGGCTCAATGTAGGCATTTTAAAATTTGATATCCAGAAAGAATGCAGATTTGAAATTCTAGTATATATCCAAAGCAAAAATTTGAGAGTCTTTGCTGGAAAGAATTCAAAAAAGTTTGCTACCTGAAAGACTCTACTGATGTGTGCTCTGTTCCCATTGCAAATGGTAGACAGGAGTAAAAGGAGAGGGTGAAAATATAAAGTAAATAGAAGGTGATTAAAACCAAATCTAGCATAAGTAAAAATGTAAGAGGTCACTAAAGGGAAAGACTTACGGAGCCTGTGATCTGGTTCCAGTTATCAACCTGCAAAGAAAATAAGGAGATGTCATTATTTTTATTATACTAGAATGAGTAAAATGAGCATCTTTAATGCTGTTTATTTATCTCAAAGTTAAGACCTGAGGGAAAATTCTCTCTGAAAACAGAGGACTGGAGTAATCTGAAAACAAAATGTAAAAGCACTCATTGTTGTATATGTCTCTGTTTATGTCTATATGGACAAGGGTCTAGCTATATCTGTCTCTATCCTAAGCAGAAATTAGGAAAACACATGAAATGGAAATCTAGTCAGCAGATATTAACCTCTAAAAGGCTCACAGGAACTTTTATTTTGAAATAAAACAAAAGTGTAAGTAAAACTATGTTGTCCCTGGACAGTTTCATTCTCCTTTTAGCTATTCAGTTTTCCTCATTAATATGTTCCTTGCAAGTCTTAAAAATCAGGAATAATGAAAAAAGTGGTTCCAACATGGCTTGAGCATTTACTGAGGAGTCACCTGAAGCCTGTGAATTCACAACACTTGTAGACAATACAGTGAATTTTGAACAGCTGTGCTCAGATCAGTCTCTGACCCGGGTCCACCTAGTTCAGACAGAATCTCCCTCACACTCACACTGGGAGGTCAACACACAACATAAAGCATTTCCACAGAGTTAGGGGCAAAGTCAAGTGAAATCATACGTGTGTTTCATTTCTTATTAAACTCAAAAGATTATGCAAACCCATAGTTTTCCTGGCTCATAAAACAACACAATGAATACTTTATTTAGCTCAGCTGTAAATTCTAATGAAATATGACAGCAGATAATGAGCAAAATTGTACTTCAAGTCTCAGAGGAGAAGTCTGTTAGCAAGAGGGGGAAAAAAACCCACATACAGTTTGTTCAGGACTCTTAAGAAAAAACTACGCGTAGAGTTATCAGCATCATGTCATAATAGTGAAGAATGAGGAGAATATCCTAGCTGAGACAGAATACACCAAGTATTGTTAACCTCTTCAGGTTTAAGAACTGAGAAATATCAGGGAAGTTTATATGTATCCAGTGCCTATCATTTTTATTCTGCTCAGTAATACTGAGATGTTAATCTCTGTGACGGGATTTCCATTTGACCATGTGCAGGGAATTTAACTGTAACTTAAGTTATAATTCAGCATGTCAGATCAATGATGTCAATGAATGCTGATTTGTCTCAGTAGCATTTGTTGCTATTACCGCAGTAATGAAGACAGGTGGAATCACTTGATGATGTCTGTGGGGAAAGTTTTTACCAAAGGTTGAACTGACTTAGAATAGGATATTGCACTCAGTTATTTTTCTTACAGTGACATAGAAGTTTTCAAAACACACTGCAACTAGATTTTTTTTGATATGTTAAGCTTATGACCCAAAGACTTTGAATGGTAATAAGACACCTTTGCTTATACTAGAAATGGAGATATTACATTGTGTTACTTGAGCTATAAAAACTTAAATATGTAAAAAAATTAAAATTTCGATTTGTTTTACCTTTGCCAACATAACTCTGTATCTTGGCACCAATTCTTCCATTATCTGGCTGCATTTTGCTCAACTGAACTATTTGATTCAAGGTGCATTTCAGCAAAAAGCACGTCACTTGTCTTCTCAGTTATCTTTGAATCAGACCAATAATTAATTTATTTTTCTGATGCCCCTTGTTCAAATGTTCACTGTACCTCCACAAAATTAAAAAAAATACGTAGAAATCTAATGTTCTAATTTAATATATCAAATACTCATATACTGATTAACATTTTCTAATTTAATTTTTATCCGTCATTTTTAAAATGCCTTTCTGTCCCAACTCTTGCAAGCATCTGAAAAATAATTACCAAGTAAGGAAAACATAATAAATAACCTATAGATTATTAAATTTTACTTTGTGAAACTGTGCACTTCAGGATATTTGAAGATAAATCAGACTTTTTATCATATCATGCAACATTATCACACAGCAACATTTGTTCCAAGATTTAAAAAAATCTATCTTGTGATAAAAAGGAAATATGATTTACTTTTTTTCAATCCTATTTCTTTTAACTTTTTTTGTTCTTAAGCATCTTTCCTTCATTTGATGCCTTCCAAACCTTGTCACAGAGCACAAACCCCAAAGGATTTCAAAGATTTTCTGAAACTTAAGAATCCAGGAACATGGGAAGATATGAGTTTTCATAGGAAGAACTTTGAGGCGTTTAAGTAATGACAGAGAAATGGTAAATAACCAAAGTTATAGGATCATTAAATACAAAGTGAAGCGTGTGGTTGTGTATTTGGAGCTAAACACTACAGCAAGCTGATGACTTGAAGTTAGGAGAGGTTTTTTCACATATTTTTTATCTGAGCATTCATCTTTTCAGGATTTGAGCTGCTTTGGAGTGTGCTTTTTCCTTCACTACTTACCTTTCCCATGCCAGTTTGATGCTCAGAGAATCCAGGCTTTTAAATAACTGATGAATTGTTTTCTCAGTCACAGAATAAATATTAGAGACCAGTTGTGGTTTACATTAAAACAGTATGTTTACATAGGTAAATTTACACTCCTGGGTTCTTCCTGTGTCAATACATACGGATGTAAGTGTTGAAAATTTAAGTGGTCTTGGTTAGTCAGAACACTACAAGGTTTTTTTCCCGATTGGATGAGCCCCCTAGAGTTTCTAGCACAAACTACTTCTGTATGTGAACTTAAAGGTTTATTTCTGTCTGCAATTATACATCCCTTTTCAAATTGGTTTTCTATTTGTGAAATTCAAATTCAATTTCTCTGATGTTTGCAGAAAATCTGCACACACACAAAGCACAATCATGTAAATAATGTAAATTTCTAATGAAATAACAATGGAGAAGTTTTGTCTTGTTCATCAAGCTCTCCTTAGTTTTATTCTTATAGAAATGCCTTCTCATTTTATTCAGATTTCTGTGCACTGGAAATGAAAATATTGGCTATGTAGCTGATAACCAATCCTTTAAAAAGTCAACTTCACCTTTCATGTTTTCACCCTTTGAGGTAAAGCATATCTGAGAGGAAAGGCTGAAATAATTCCAAATTGAGGATTCTTCTACAGGAAAAGCATGGTTAAAAGAAAGCAAGCAGTTAAAATCTTACCCCGGGCTTGTTAATTGGATAGCTGTAGATTTTCATGTATTTTTGAGCTCCAAAATGAAGACTCTGAGTCAAGAAGGCATAGCTGGAGAGTTAATTACCAAAAACCTTACCACTTTATGAGATAAACTGTTCAAAGTATCGATACAAAACTATAGATAGTAAAGTGTGTATAGACATTGGAGATATAGGCATTATTCTCCAAATAAAATGAACAAAACCTTATTGACGCTTTTAGCATAACACAACTCTTGTTCTAATAGCAGTTCCTTCTTCATGGCCAACATCAACTGGTTACTTGATCTCAGCCTTAATACTGTTCGCTCATATCAACAGCCCTGTCAAACACTGGATATTCTCTAGGTGCTACAGCCGAGGGCAGGGCTGTAAGACCACTCCAGTAAGATCCCAGCGTTCCATATGCTGTATTGATTCTAGCAGAGTTGCTTGGATCAAGCTGAGGTGGGAGCTGTGGCTTGGAAACATGAGTTCGCATATTAGTTGGGAGTAGCTGTAATTTGCTCCACCCTAAACAGTCTATATGTGGTCTTCCTGCTCACAGCAAAGAACCAGCATAGTCCCCAGCTGTAAAAAATATGTGAATACCTCTACCCAAGGCAATCTAGAAAGTGTTGTAGGTGGAGTTGAAGGCACAGTTAGTTGCATTAAGTAAAGTACGACATGCAGCTGAAGGACACCTCACATACTCCCCAAAAACTATGCATATATATGGTTACATACTCCAATGCAATTTTTCTGGATGAATTGCGCTGTGGCAGCACAATAGGTTGCCAGTGTGTAAACAGTCTCTTAACATTTTGCAGCCCATTATATTTTGCTACCCAAGGCAACCTCCTGCTCTGTGTGGTTATACAGCCCTCTTTTTATTTTCCGTTGTTGTCAGATATGAGCCTATATATCACTCTCTTCGGAAGAGGCTGGACTCAGCATTGCAGTATGTAACTTAACATCAGCAGCTGTGGTAGCAGGCAGCTACTTAAGGATCCTTCTGGCCAGTAGAAAGTTACTGGGTGAAAAACAAAAGGAAAATAACACCAATAAATAGACAAAATATGTGAAAAATATGCTTTACTAACTGCTTTCATTTCTATAAATAGGACATGTGAGTAATAAAAGTCTAGCCCATGCCCCATGCCTGAAGTGTCATTTATGAAGGACCAGCCCAGAGCTGGCAGCAATTCCAAATATGTTGTTTTCATGTCAGCAAGTCCATTTTGGGGATTAAAATGACCTTCCCAGATGGGGAAGCATTTGGTACTTCCCAAACCTGCAGTCAAAAGGATTCTGAATGCAAACATGAAATTCAAAGAATGGGTAAGCATTGGTTTGGACAGTAAAATAAACAGATTAGCCAAATGACACAATCCTTGTGCTCAGAAATATTGAGGTCTCTACAGGGAAGATGCTACCAAAATGAATCATCTGCTAATTGTTAACACATGCTGTGATACCACTGCTCTATACTCTTATAAATGTGACAAAAAAAGTGGTATCTTAAAATGTATGTACTAATATTTCATCCTTTTTCGTCTTGAACCATGCACCAGAAGTATCAGAGCATCCTATCTATAACACATTGGCATATAAGACAAAGCAACAGAAAAAGAGAAAGATTTTTATGGAGAAATGTAAAATTGCGCATTGGGCGAGAAGTCTCATATATATGAATAGGAAGCTAAATGGGACACATTATCATCATACAATGTTAATATTAATTAGTTCAACTAGTTATTTAGCCGAAACTCAGGATCCTCTGGGCTGTTTCTTGAGCGGAAAAATTGAGTCAGCAGCGTCTCAGATGTCATTCTGTTTGTTTCCAAAGGAACTCAGTCCTATTTGCCTCCGGACAGCAACGATCAAGCATCAGAAGACAGTTTCCATATTTGCAGTTGTGGGCTACTTTCAAGCCAGCACTTAGCACTCAGTGCCACACAGGCTGTGCTTTGGTAACTGTGTCTCCATTGCTCTTACTGCTTTCACATCGTTTCCTCTCCTCCTTTCTCCCACACACAGAGACATCTGCTTCAGCGCAATCTGCTCCCAGACGATGGGCAGAATGCCACTGGGCTGCATCACAGAAGGAGGTCCTGGGGTTTCTCGTCCCTGCTTTCAAGCTCTGTATTCAATAAAGGAACTCAATGGCTTCTTCCTCCTAGTTTAACGTGTTAGGAGCTACTGTTACCAAGAATTCTGTTAACTTCCACTGAAAATCCTCTTTTACTGTTTTGTTTTGTTTTTTTTTTTTTTCCTAATGAATTAATGATTTTTTGACTGCCTTTCTTTTCATGTGCCCAAATTGTTATACTTTGAGGTTTATGACATAGTTAGTGTATGTCCTCATCAGGCATTAACAAGTTTCATGTTGGATATGCAGGAAATTCAACACCAAAAATCAGCTCTTGGCTTTGAAAGTATTTGTTTTCAAAACCACTAGGTTTACAGCAAGGGCAAGTAGAAGTATTTCTTCCAAAGCTGGAAAAGTTTTTGAGTTACCAACCTCTACAGAACTATTTCATTTGAGACTTTAAACTTTTGTCTAATATTCATACTTTAAGAACTACAAGTTAGTCAGCTCATGCATTCCAGATAGTAAAATGCCCTTGATCATTTTTTAAGGAAATACTTTCTGAACTAATTTTTATTAATTACATGCCTGCAGATACTTCCAAATCAACTTCTGATTTTGCTGGCATCAAAATGCATTTTTTTCCACATTGACCTTGGTGTGAACAAGACTTAAGTGTGTCCTGTAAACTTCCTGTACCTCTAAGCAAAAAATGACAGGAATGGAGGGAGCGAGAAAGGGAGGGAGGGAGGAAGGGAGGAAGGGAGGAAGGGAGGGAGGGAGGAAGGGAGGGAGGGAGGAAGGGAGGAAGGGAGGAAGGAAGGGAGGAAGGAAGGGAGGAAGGAAGGAGGGAGGGAGGGAGGGAGGGAGGAAGGAAGGAAGGAAGGAAGGAAGGAAGGAAGGAAGGAAGGAAGGAAGGAAGGAAGGAAGACGAGAATGAGGAACTCCTTCTGTGAATATATCCAGTTTCTCATTGAACCAATACAAATAACAGGTATTAAAATACATGCCTTTAAGTTATTTTGTTGACAATCCTCCCCTCTACCACCTTTCATTTTACCAATAAAATGACACAGAACAATTATCAGGACTTCGGCCAAATTCTCAAAATTATCCAAATACTTAACTCCTTTGGAAATATATTATTTTAAATGCCTAAAGACTTTTAAGGTCTCTCTTCAACTTCACACCTGGTAAGTTCGTGTAATTGGCATGCAACTCAGCACAAAAATTTACATCCCTTGAGTTTTCTGGGTCTGTATGCTTTACTTTGAATAAAATCTTCGTATTTCCAATAGAGTATGTGTGTGTGTATTTGAGTGTGCATGTCTGGTTTACTTCTTTCCTGCTACTTTTCTGCTACTCTTGCATGAAGAGTCAAAGGAGCTTGTATAAACACAGTCCCACTTGCAACAGCAACTGCCCTGCAGTCTTCTGACTGGAGCACTGGTTTGGGCTTTAATTACTATAGCAACAAGAGTCTACCTATTCAGAAAATAGCTGGCAGTGTCTCGGAAAGGACGCTGGAAATCTTTTGAACAAACAAAAATACAAAGAACAGTTTTCTCTAAGCAATAGCAGCAGCCTTCCTAAGAGACTTCTACAGGTGGCTGAAAGTTTCAGTCAAACTTGTTTTTAGGGGAAAACAGATTTTGACTGATTTTTTTTCTTTTTTTTTTTTTTTTCCTGAAATGCATGTTTTTTCGGGCAGTGTGGGGCGGGGAGGGGGAGAATATTTTTTTACAAAAGTCTTCTCTGTCTCCTCATAGGAGTCCACTGTTGAGTGCGAAACACCTCTCTTTTGTAGACAGGTTTCTCCATTCTGAATTCACCGTGGCAGGTACTTTTAAGACATATGTTGTGACTTATGGATTTTATAGTACATGATGGTCAACAAGCTGGTATAGGATAACATGCACAAGGAAGCTGCAGTGCAATATCTATGGAAATCTTCAATATTTCTGAATCCAAATGTACAGTTTTCAAGATTAAACTAAAGGACTATGACAAACATTTTCAAATACAGAACAAAAGAGATCTACTTTTGATGTTATACTAAAATTCTAAATTTCTTATGGGAAGTACTGGCCAAGATGTAGTACACCATTCTCTGTTGACTTATATAGATCTCCATTTTAATATGTCCATTTTGAAGGTTAATTGCAGCTATCCAACCACTGCTCTCAAAGCCTTGGAGAAAATTTCCAATATATTTTTGAGTCCCCACCTCCTAAAGAATCTGAGATGTGATAAACGGATCAAAATTCAGTTTAAAATGGAACTCTTCATAAATAAGCCTTTTGTAGTTGTAACTAAGGCTGAAGTTGTATTTCTCTCGCTTCTTTTACCAGAAGAGCTGATAGAAACTCTGCCAGAGCTGGTAGAAGAAGACTTACTTTCTCCCCTTCATGGTTCGTTCCCATCCCTGTGCTGATGTTTCCTAACTGTTCCTCTGTAATTGTCCTAGTACGTGTGCAGAACAAGGGTTTTTAATAAAAAGCAAGTCTGTCTGCATAGCTGGTGCCAGGCTGCAACACAGACATGGAAACACGCAGTCAGAGTGAAGGAGAAGCTACACTTCCAGAAACTTTTGCTGCCAAGGTACTATGATACTACAGCCTAACATATGAAGCTCCTCAGCCTTAGCCTGAGTCTCCATTGCATGGAGAAGACTGTATTTTGGACAACATTATCTGTAACAAGACCTTTCTGAAACCACTACATTTTCAGTTTTGCTGGTTCAAGTAACGATCTAATTAAAACCTTTAAAGCATTCTGTCTCTTCTTTTTAGATTTCCATGATAATTCTCTTGCTATCCCCATATATTTTCTACACTTCCTGGAACTAAAGCAGAGACAGGTGGTGTGCATCACAGTGTGGCTGAGACATCAGTGACCTGCTGGAGAGATGCTGCAGAACTCTTTCCCATACGCCTGAGCTTACAGACGAGTGTCTTCAAAAAGGACACTGTGAAAATCAGTTTATCCACATTTTTATTTTTCATAGTCAACAAGTTTAAAACTTTAAGACAATATGAAACAGAAAAAAAAAAAAACATATATAGACCATGGGGAAAAAAAAGCTTTATATACTGTTAAATACTGAATTGAACAGCTACCACTCAGTGATTTTCTGTAATGTTGAAGCAGAAGTTAAAGCATAATGCTTCATTAGCAGTCACATGAGGCTAGGTTTTATTACAAAATTAAGAACTCAAGACACAGTCATTTGATCTAAAGCCTTTGATGAAACTACGAATGATATCCACAAGTCCTGAAGCATACAGTTGCTGCAGACATCCAAAATAAATCCTTTCCTAAATTGTTCACAGCATTTCATGACAATACAGTCACTTATAAAATGAACAGAGGAGAAAAAAGTTGTCCCAGGATGGCTCTGAAGTTTTTGCTCCATGCATATGCTGCATTTTATCAGAGCTGCCTGTATCTTAAATTAGCCAGGGGCCACTGGTACCTTTGTACTTTGCTACTGGGAAATCTAAAACATATGGGAAGAAAGCGCTTTTTTTATTCTTTGGTCAGTTTGCTTTTTAGAGATGTGTCTAGCATGAATTTTATTACCCTCATATCTCTCATTTTTATTATGCTTGGAAACAGACAGGACACAGAGCAAGAGAATGGTTCTCTGATGTGCTTTTCCATCACTTCCTCACTGCCCTTTGTTTGTATAACATTCTTTTCCTATGACAGTGTTCCACATCCCTATCATTTCCACACTCCAGATTCCACATGTCCTCCACACTACACCTTTTTAATTCCCATAATAAAACATATGCCTTATATGAATGTTATGTTGGAGTTTTTATTGCTTATTAACACTATAGGTGATCATTCATTCCTACATTTATAGGATCTGAACATAAGTCTTCAAGAGGCTACTTAGGAAATCAAACGAGAAATGTTAGAAAAGGCAGTATGGTTACCAAAGCCAATTAATCAATGCACAGAACACATACAGATAGCAGGAAAAACGTCAAATGTGCACTGCTACCTTCAACATCAAACTCCTTTTGTTTTGAGAATAGCATCCAGCATTTACATATGCTGAATATCCAGTAGCTTTTCTCTGTCTCTGCTTCCCTTCCTTACCCCACTGCATGACTCTCTCTTGGGCCACCTCACTATTGTATTCAGCCTGATAATCTCTGACTCATTTAGAACTCTCTTCTGTCCTTTGCTACGAATGAAAACCAGCCAAAATTTTTCTTTTATCTACCAGTATAAGGAGCAAACCATCCTAAAGTTGACCATCACACTTGAAATCCAGTTTGAAGGAGATTAGCAGATCAATACTCTATAGGTATTCTTTTCCATTTACTCCCTTCTTGATCAGAAAAATGCTGCTAAAATTAAGCCTTCTATTTTTAGGGTTTTCCCCTACTGGAATGAGGGAAAGGAACCTTCAAAAGTAATTCAGCCTGCCTAAGATCTGATCTGTCCTTGATGGTCTTCTTTGGTGCCCGTAGACCAGAGTCCTAATCAGGCAAATATCCAGAGATGGGATGAAGCTGGTTTCCAGCTTTGGAAGAGTCCAAAAGAGGAAAGTGAAGCTGCTGTTATTAATGTTTTCCCTTCTGGCTAATGATATATTTTTTGCAGAATTATGTTATTGTAGGGACTCTCAAAATTCTAGGTGCAATTTTGTCTTTCACCTTGTTTTTTCTTGTCTCACAGATTTGCCATGTAAGGGCTTTTTGGTTAAATGCGTATACAATCCCTGTTGAACTAAGAACTGAGAAATAATGTGAAAAATATGTCATACTTTTGTCCTATTACTGGCCAATACTAGACTAGGTATCTGACCCTTAGGGAAGGTATGTCATGCATGTACTTGAAGTCCACTGATGTATGTGTAAATATCATTATTAGCAGTTCACCTGGAGTAACACACATTTTTAGTACCACAAAAGGCACTTCAGCTTGATGTCTAAATGAATGGAACAGAAGAAAGCAGAGGAGTATCTATAGAGTAACTTAACAATTGTTGGAGTCTTGTTTCTTCCATTAAATGTAGTCTTGAGGACAGCTCTCCTCTGAAGGGATTTCACAGGGAGAGAGATGGGCAAGTGACTCATAATTCTATCATGCAAACATATTGTCAAATATTTACATGGCTACTCTGGTAGATTCTTAGAATTTTTAGAAAATTCTTAGAAAGCCTACACCTAACATGAGATTTAAATCGCATGAACTGATTGTAGCTAACTTTCAGATATGTTCTGTGTTAGCCAGCTGACACAACTTGGAGTAGAACCTTTCTCCATTGACTTGCATAAATGATGAGGTCTACTAACTAACAGAACATTCATTTTGTTTTTGTTTTTGTTTGTTTGTTTTTTTTTTTTTTGATTTCTCACATTTTATATGCTTATAGTAACCAATTAACTGTAGTGGCAGGAATATTCTGCAGAAAACAAATAGCAAAATATTTTGAAGAAACCATGGAAAAGTGAAACCTGAAGTTATATTAATGAGGATACAGATAGTAATCCAACCCTCATAGGTTTGCTCATCACTTTAATTTTTCAGATTTCAGGCATCAAAATTATACTAAGATATTTCTACTGATTGTTCAGCAGGTTATGGATTATCTCCAGAAATAACAAATAAGCTTGCCAAAGAACATGTGAAAGTAAAGACCTTGTTCAAATAATATGGGGAAAAAAACTTCAGTTATTTAAATTAATTATTAATTGATTCACTAATCATCATGTAATCTCTCAGTTTTCCCTTCTGTTTAATTTTTGCTACTTTCAGAAAAGGGAAGTATTGCTAGATGTAGCTACCTTGGGTGTAGAAGTGTATTTAGCACTGTCTCTGCCAAAGTCAGAAGGAGCTTTGCCATTACTATTTAAGATATAATTGCACACAGTTTTGAGGGAAGCAGAGGACAACTTTGGCACACACCATGAGAGTGTGCACCATAGCACACAAGGTCTGTTTGCTGGTGTAGACTTGCCGTAGCAGAGCATCTGTTGTGCTGCCTGACTGTGGATGAAGGAGAGGGAGGAAGAAGATCTTTCCTTCCTGAATACTCTCCAGAATGCCATGCACACTACAGCTCCTTACTTATTAAATGTGTGCCTGTATGTTTCAAACCAGAGGATTGGTGGAAAAAGGGTTTTGTGATAAAAGATGTGTTCCACACTGGCTCACCTCTCTGCATAACTTGTATACTGAGCAACCACCTCCGAAAGAAGGTGTGCTTTTAGTCTGGCCAGTACATTTTATTGTTTAGCAGGGATTATCATAAATGATGTGATATCTGTGGCACACATGGATCCACTAGGAACAGCCATGAGATCACAAAGACCTTCAGATAGCCTTCTGATACAGTAATATATCTGTACCTTACTATATCTCTCTGTGTATCCATTTCAGTACATCATACTGTGAAATATCTGAGAAACTTCATGTCCTTAGTTGCATGAATAATCCAGATTCTGGTGCCAATTTTCCAAATATCCATATATAACTATCAAGACTCTTAATAAAATAGAACTAAGTAGACATTAAAGCATCATATTGAAGAAATCATAAACATGCTGGTTCATAAAATGAACTATGAACAGTACTGTTGGAATAGTTTTTGGCATTTGAAAACATATTTAGAATTACTTTGTCGAATTCATCTTTATTTGTTATATTCAAGTGAAGAAACACCAAGAATTATCCATATTCAGTGCAAATGCATGCTTACCTAGGGATTTAGAAACAGAGCTGAACTAGTTCACATCGGGAAACTTAAGTTCCAGCCATACAGGTCAATCATTTTCTGTTTTAAAGTGAAAGCCTGAAATCTGTGAAAAGCAACATGGTCAGTAGAGAAATGCAGGCATGTGATCCCCATGGGGCTAGCTGAATACAAACTGAAGAAAAGAAATAGATCCTTATGAGAACAGTGAAATTCAACAAGTCATCACTACTCTGAAAGACCCTTATTTTTCTTTATTAAAAATATACATTGGATAACAGCGAAAAATATGTCCATAATAATATTTTGGTGACAAGGGTTTAAACAGAAATGTAGATCATCTCTTTTATGCTAAAAAAGCTAAGGAAGAAAGACTGCTTCAATAAATATAAGTTCCTAAGCAAATTCTCTGTAGTAACTGTAATGGAGAAACTTTTAAGCCAAGTACTACTGATCGGGAAAAATAAATCAATGGTAGGTTATATGCACTAATAAACAGCCATCAGAACAACTCACACTCCCTAAAATACCATGAAAGGATATCTGAATAACAAATCATGAGCTATTTCAGAAATGAAGAACGGATGGTTTTCTGTAATTCTCCTAACTTTCTAATGCACTGAGAGGCTGAAGAATATTGGTATTTTTGTGAACTTTAGCTAGCCATTAGTCATAAATAAACAAATTGTCTTGTATCACTTGTGCTTAGTGGCAGAAATATATAAATATATATAGTGAGATAAAAAATAATCAAAGTACACCTGGTTATTATTTGTAAAGACTTAACTGTAAGTTTTTAATGATTAATTTATCTGGCATCTAATACCTTAATAGATCATGAGAAACATCAAGGGAGGAATGTGGTACTGCATTTTTAAAGTCTCTTTCTCTCTCACTGAATGATAATAGGCATGGAAGCTATCATTAGTCTTGTTAGATGATGGTTCCTTTAGGAATCTCTTATGTGTTACCTTTTAGAGCGAAGGTCAGAGAAAATCCCCCTGGGAGTCCCCTTGCAGGATACAGCTAACACAAGCGTAAACTGTATGGAAATGGCTAAATTATCTTTAGAGAGACCTTGGTCTTTCGCATCAATCAGACCTTTCTGAACTAGTAAAACAGATAAGCATCCTGCTTGTAAGACACTTACTATCCATGTGTTTGTCATGACTGTCACAACAAATTTTGAATAAAAAGACCATTGTCTTAACTTTTCTAGTCTGTTGGTAAATGGTAAAAGCTACATGAACTGTTAGTATAAAAATGTAACATTTAAGGTTGCAGTTAAAATCCAGAGAGTCAGGAAACATAAAAGTTAATGCTACAAGAACAACCTCAATGTTACCACTGCGCATATCTTGTATATTTTATGGTATAGATTTTACAGCATAATCAATAATCTATTAAGCTTCCCATTTAACAAGGAAACAGGATTACAAATGGAGTATTTATAGAATATATAAACAGTCATTGTTGAAAACCCTGTGGTTTTCTTGACTTTTCTTGACTTTCTCTATATAAACTTGACATTCTGTGTTCAAATTCATTACAGTTTTGAAGATTTTTGGGAGGATGGCCTGCTCCCAGTGTTTGCTTTATTTTTTTTTTTCTTGTGAAATACAATTTTAACTTTTCTACGCTGTTAAAAAAGAGGCATAAGAAAGGCGAAATAAAGCTTCATGCTCACCTGGTCTTTTTTGTCCAACTAAAACAGTTTATGTGTGCTAGAAAACAAAGTAGCAATAGCGCATTTGTGTTTTGTCCACAGTGACTATAAGCCTGTTTTAGTAAAGGAATTCTAAATCACAATTTAAAATTTTCACTGTCACAGAATCTAGACGAAACTTTAGGTGCACTCTACAAAATGATCAGAAATGCAATGATAGGTCCTGTTTTCACAGCCACACACAGAACTGATAGAATGAAGAATACTTTTCCAATAAAATCACAGTTTTGTCAAAGAGAGAAGATCAGATCAGAAAGAAAAGAGACATGAGAGAGAGAATAGAGATGAGAGCAAGAGGAAGAAGAGGAAGGGCAAGGAAAGAAGGAAAGTAGAAGGACAGCAGAAGGAATTCACAGTGAATTCACAGAAAAATATTTCTTCATGTTTTTCGTTTCAGCTTAAGAGAACATGAACCTGAGATCCAAGCAGGATCTCAGATAGTAATATGGTATTCTTGAGCTGGAATGCCTCTGTTCAGGGGATATGGCACAAATTCAATTTCTTTTTCTTGGACACCAACAAGAAGTGTCATTTATTTGTTGAGCTCCAGGATCAGTCTGTTCCTGACAATGGTGTCTTGTCCCCTGTTACTTTTTCTTGAGGTTCCCTATGAAACCAAAATCAAAACAATTGTCATCCAGCAACACTGGATGAGATTATTTTGGTTCCAGCACAAATGCCCAGACTTTGCCTCAAGTCAAAATTTGCTCCCATCAGGTCTTCATTTGTTCAAATAGGGTCCAAGATCAAGAACATATGAAAATTATTATTCAGCAATGTATGCCAATATCTCTTAATGTGGAAAGAGTGTAATCAATAAATAAAAAGAAGAGCTGAAGTAAATATTAGTCTATGTGAGAAGAGGACAGGAAGTCTCCCAGTTTTCCTGGTAGTGTCATATTGTTGCACAACTGTAGGTCTTTTATTTATAATAACAGAATATTTTCCTAAATTGTCAAACAATATTTAAAATGCCACAATCATCTGCTTTGTCTGCTTAGAATGGGGATATTTCTTAATACAAGAAAAAAAGCATTATGATGATGGCAACTTCTACACTGTTTTCACTAAGATTTTGTGTTAAAAGTATTCTTGTTTTTTCAATGACAAAATTTAAGTAAAAGCTTTCTCACCAACTATCTAGAAGGGCAGGTATGTTTTACTTTCCGATTGTTAAAAATTCATTGAATTAGAATTGTATCAACATATAACTCAATGTGAAGTAGTGTTAAATAATCAAATAACATTACCTGCATCAAATCCTTGTTTTCAGTAAACAAAATTATATAGTGCAAAATCTTTTGCATATTTATAAATAAATCATAAAAACTGTCTTTCCTCTAACATTTATAACAACTTTTATAAGCACCGCTATTGTATCCCTAAAATTGTGTTTAAATGAATGTCTGAAATGCAACCAGAATCTGCAATTTAGCTTCAAGTAAATCAGAATATTCAGTGTAAAGATTTAAGGTGCAGCTGTTTCTGCCATTCATTTGGGTAATCACTGTACATAAATTTATACACCATGAAAAGCTTTATTCATGTTCATATGGTGTGAAAATTGAAAGAAAAACTCTAAATTAATTACCTTTTTAAACAAAACAATTTAGATTTATCACATGCAGTGAGGGAATTTGTTCACGTATTATAAAACTTCTGTGAAATACAGAAATGAAATACGAGTTAGGAAAAAGGATTTACACTCTGTAGAGACTTTAAGATGTGAAAAGCAAATTAACTGCCCCTGACTTCAATCAACATGCTCTTATGAGTTTGGGTAAAGTCTACCTGCAGCAACAGCCTGGTGCTCTGCAGAGGCTCCAAAGGAACGCGGGGCAGCACAAGCCTTTGTCTAGAACCACCTGAGACATTTCCATCTCCAGCAGCAGCTTTTAGAATATGGACTTCAGCTGCTGAGGTAACACATTATTATTTTTCCTTCACACCTTACTAATAAAAGTCAGTCCAAAGCCATTATATAGCAATATGTCTTCCTGAATACAATAAAAAGAACTTACTCTCTTCTACTAGGAAATGTCATTTTCTTCCACATGAAATAAGTTGGTGGGTATGTAGAAAAGCATTGCTGCTTTGATTTCTGTGAATGCTTCCATTATTTCTCATTATGAACCTCAAGTTCCTCACTGCATATGCTTGATTATATCCCAGTATACTACCAGTTATTGATTCAGGTAGTGTTTGCCAGCATGCATCCACCTTTAATTTACACTCGGAAAAAGAAACATAGGCTGATGAAATAATTTGTAGCCTGAAATTGATCTCCATGAAAAGAAAATATACTCAATTTCTTTTGCCATAAGAAAACTATGCCATAAGAAAACAGTCACCCAAATGCAGGAGGTGAAGAGAATACTTTTTCATTTCTTTCAAACACAGCCATGCAAAAATGTTTGCTTCACAGAGAATATAAAATGACCAGAGGATATCATTCAGGGAAGGAAAATATTTTAAAACCTAATTCTGTAACAGTGTTGTTTCAGCATGCTAACAAAATCAATGCTAATAAAAATCACCTCCTTTTAATCTGTTATTCTTTTGTTCCATTGAAGTAACTCAAGATCAATATGTATTGATTTGCTCCCTAATTATATTAATTTTACTTTAGAAATTAGGGAGGCCATAATGAGAATGTGAAGTTACTTGAAGACAGTACATTATAGGTAGTCTAATTTGGAAGGAGTCTGTGCATGAGATTAATTCATTAAAAGCAGACAATTATCATACAAACAGGGGAAATAAATAAGATTTTATCCTTTAATTTGCATTTTATATATTCCTTTGTAATTGTTAAAAGCTGAAATGAATTTACAGCCTAACTATACTTCTAATGTATATCCATTTTATTCCTGGGGGATATAATTGCATTTAACTTTAACCTTTAGCTTTGTCTTTTACTCACAGAATTTTAGAAAGCGAGATATAAGACATTTTATCTGACATTTTGATTAAGAAAAATAGTGAAATGCTAATACTTTTAACATTCCAACTATTCTTTCAACTAAACTTTTCTCCACTCACAAATAGTAAGATGTTCAGCTGATAGATAATTATATGGGAAATGAAAGTAGTTTCACCTGTCTTGGCTGAAGATCTGGGTCTTAAACGTATCTTAGACAAAAACTATTGTCTATAAAGACAAGCAAAATCAACATTTCAGTTGGATAGCAACGTATTTTATGAATGCAAATTATTGCTTGATGATATGATTTCTCTGAGGAACTTTCTTTGTTGTCTGATGGGGTTAAAATGGACTGGCTGACTGTTAGGATGATTCTTTCCTTGCTCTTTTTTCACTACACCCCAGCATAATGTGAAGAACTTGAAATCTATGCAAGATACTTGATTCTTTGTTGCTTTACAGGTGCAGTATTGCGAGTATCTCCAGTGAAATATCACAAAAGTAATCAGACTTGTGTAATTTAGTGTCTGTAAAGAGAGAATTAGGCCCAAGAGATCTTTAAAAGAAACTTACTGTGATTTTAAGCCATTTGTAATTCTCTTTAAACTCAACAAAAAGTCCTTTAGCTAACTGAAGACTACCTTTTTTCAGAGAAGATAAATGATGTGATGAATTTTTTGGGGAAGTTAGAAAGCTGACAAATGTTAAAAAAAAAAAAAAGAAAAAAAAATAGTGTTATGAAACTAGAAAAAGTAACTGAAAATGTCTGCTTCTTGAGATCAATAAATTATTGTGTATATAATACTGCGTGTTGACAATGGTTCTTACCATAGATAATACATTCACACAAAAGGTTCGGTCCAGTTTATTTCCTTCCTTAACTCCCTTTCCAACTCCTTTATGTTAACTTATAATAAAAAACATTTGATATTATCTCTGTTGGGGAGCATTCAAGCAATTAATTGCAGCTATGTGATGTGGACCTTAGGATAAACCCATGGAAAATACAGGTCCTGGACAAGTGAAAGTAGTCTCTTAAGTAGGATACTCTGAAACTGGTGTCCCGTTTCAAATATGCATATTCTCAAATAGCTGATACTGAAACCAGTACCCAGTGTCAAACTCTGGCCCTCTGCTTCCAAAACTCAGTGCAAAATGCGCTGTTAAAAGAAAATATATTTGGCTTTCAAGTAAATGTCGGCAGTCTTTTACCTTAAGCTGAGCTATCTTTTGGTATGGGTCCCAGTCATGGTTGTTCTCAACAAGGTAGATACTAGCTGCCATGAATATCCTTAATTGATATCAATGGACCATAGTGAAGACCTGGACTAGATTTACTGTCTTCCTTGGGTGTCCACAACATAGACAGTGTTGCTAAAGTGTAACTGAAACAGCTGAAGAGATTAGGCTACCAGTTCCAGTGAAGCAATACTTTGCTGCAATTTCTCTGTATGGTGCAGGAAGCAACAAAGAGGAGTTTAAAAGCTGTTTTAGCAACATCTGTTGCCTTCTTAAATCCAAGCTGCCTTTCTCTGCCAGAAATAATTATCTGCTTCACGGAAAACATGACCAATATGAAGAATTGTCATTCATATTGCAAGCAGATTGCCAGATAAATAAACACATCATGATAATGAAGATTATGATAATCATACATAGATGTTATACATACTGCATTCCTATTGCATTCCTGTACTAAATACTGTGCTGCAGAGCATAAAGGAGCCTCCCTACAGAAGTGTTCAGCAAAAAAACAACAGGGTGAGATTTTCAAAGGTGATCAACATCTATTTGTCATAGGCTTTTCTAGTGTTGCTCATGACTGTAACCACTAAACACATGCTGCAGCAGTGGAATGCTTCCACTATCTGGGTGCGATTTGAGAACAATAGGAACTGTCATCCCATTAAGATGTTATTCCTTTCTTTTTTTTCCCCCAGTCTCACAAAGAGACTGAGGGTATATCTTAGCTTCATAGGCTGTAGTAGTAACAACAGGATTACTTTTAAATAGGAAACAAGAATAAAGTAGCTTGTGCAAACCCTGGGTTTGTAGTGCCAGAAGCACACAGGTTAGCCAATGCAGACCTGACTTGAATGTTCCCACAGGCTCAAGTCTGAACTGCACCATTATCTCTTGTTCCCTGTCAGGGCTCAACCCTATCATAGCCATTTTGTACAAAATTCTCCTGTTCCGTTGTGTTTACTCCTAGGGTGCTCACAATGCAGGTGTCAGGATCAGTATGTTTTCTAATACCTTTAGCCTATTCACCAAAATTTGCAGTCAGAACACAGACTGTTTCAACCACTGACTGACCTCTGGTGCCTCCTACCTAGTGCTGCCACTATAAACCAAAAAAGACTGATAAGACCTTCTTCCATTCAGAACGAAGAAGTCAGACCCCGCTAAGGTCCTTCAGATTTGCTCATAGGAATAGCTTCTCCTAAAATTGAATACAGTTCCAGTAATGTGACTGTGACTTGCTCACACTCAAACTAAGATGAATGAAATTTATAGTAATATTAATGATGTAGTTACTTGCAAAGCACTGAAGAAAGCAGGTGTAGAAAGCCTATCAATCTGATATTGTATCTTCCATATTTACTTATTGCATTCTGAAACGGAAGGTAATTTAGGCTAGGACCCCCAGATGTCATCTAGTCCAAGCTCCTGCACAAGTGTATCTTGTTATGTTTTCAGGAACTTACATGTCAAATATGAAGAAGTGTGAAAAAAGTGTGTCAGTCTGGCTGCCAGTGCTGAGCAGGCAAACTTTGCATCTGTGTTTCTTTCAGCCATCTACATCACTGGGAAGCTCTGTTTAAAAAGAAAAGGCAAGAAACTCATTACAATGCCCTGTATATTTCTTTTTGGACAAAATCAACTAGTTTCAAGTAAGGTAAGCCAAGTTTTATAAGGGTCTGTTAATAACTTCTAATTTATGATGTCTAGTTAGTCAGAGTTGATAGGTCAAAATTAACTGCCAATATTCATTAGTCATATCACAGTATCACAGTATGTTTGGGATTGAAAGGGACCTCGAAAGATCATCTAGTCCAATCCCCCTGCTAGACCAGGAACGCCTAGGTGAGGTCACACAGGAATGTGTCCAGGCGGGCTTTGAATGTCTCCAGGGAAGGAGATATGTGTTTAGTATTTTTTCAAAGGATATTTAATTTCTATATAGACATCATGTAACTGGAAGTGAGTCAAACACTGGTTTATCATCATCAACTTCAGAAGCTTAGAATAGCTAGATTTTTACTACAAATTCCAAAATTTTTTGTCTGGGAAGGAAACAGCAAAAGAAAGCTCAGTCCCCAAGTGGAACTTTTGAAAACTTCACCTGAGACATCTGAAAATAGAAATGTGATATATATTTCGTAATTACAGTTTGGTTACCACAAGGATATTATGTAAGTTGTAGCAATATTCTAAAAAGTAATTGGCATTTGATGTGTGGAATTACATCCTAGTCCTGAAAGCAGCCAGTCTCTCAATCTGTGTTGAAAGTAGCTACATATTTGGAGTTTCAAAGGTGACTGTTCCTTCCAAGCACTCACATCTACATTCTACACATCCCCTTACAATGCCCATCAGCATGTTTTCAAACCATTTATCTATGAGACAAGGTGTTAAAGTTAAGTCTGACATGTTTGTCAATATTATATCTCTTCAAAAACCATACTGAAACAGAGGACAGAAGTAATAAACACAGGAATGTTTGGAAGAGCCACCTACAGCTGAGTGTGACCAAGCCAAGTAAACAGCATAATATAGACACAGCTGAAAGCACTTAATTAGTTTGTGACAATTAGAGCAGCCATCTGAGCAGTCTCAGCTTCTTTCCTTTTCCAGCAGGACTAGGTCTTGCTCAAACACACTCTCAAAAATATACATAAGCCCTTTTTCTTGAGGTAAGAATTAAAAAATGCTGTATCTTCCCCGGCAGTCAAGTTTTTTAATGGCAGAACACTACAACGC